>NW_012303156.1:0-3092 GCF_000151885.1 Dipodomys ordii | reverse complement strand
TCAACAGCGGGGACAAAGCGTGAGACACAGCGAGGGACAGAGAGGGAAACAGCAGGGGACACAGCGAGGAAACAGCGGACACAGCGGTGAAACAGCGGGGACTCAGCGGGGGACACAGTGGGACACAGCGGGACACAGCGGGGGACACTGCAGGACACAGTGTGGGACAGAGCGTGGGACACAGCGAGACACAGCGTGAACAAAGCTGGACACAGCGGGGTACACAGAGGGACACAGCAGGGACAAAGCGTGAGACACAGCGGGGGACAGAGAGGGAGACAGCAGGAGACACAGCGAGGAAACAGCGGGACACAGCGGTGACACAGCGGGTACTCAGGGGGGGACACAGCGGGACACAGCGGGGGACACAGCGGGACACAGCGGGGACACAGCGTCGATACAGCGGGGACACAGCGAGACACAGCGGGAAACACAGGAAGGAAAAAGCGGGACCCGGTGGGACACAGAGTCGATACAGCAGGACACAACGGGGTACACAGCTAGGGACACAACGGGACACAGCGGGGGACACAGCGAGGACACAGCGGGACAAATCGGGACACAGCGGGGGACACAGCGGGACCCAGCGGGAGACCCAGCGAGGACACAGCAGGACACAGGGGGACACAGCGGGGAACACAGCGGGGGACACAGCGGGACATAGCGAGGAACACAGCAAGTACACAGCAGGGGACACAGCGGGACACAGCGTCGATACAGCGGGCACACAGCGTTACACAGCGTGGTACACAGCTGTGGACACAACGGGACACAGTGGGGGCACAGCTGGACACAGTGGGGAACACAGCGAGGACACAGCGGGACACAGCGTGGTACACACTGTGGACACACCGGGACACAGTGGGGGCACAGCCGGACACAGCGGGACACAGTGGGACACAGCACAGCGGGGACAAAGCGTGAGACACAGCGGGGGACAGAGAGGGAGACAGCAGGGGACACAGCGAGGAAACAGCGGGACACAGCGGTGACACAGCGGGGACTCAGCGGGGGAAACAGTGGGACACAGCGGGGGACACAGCGGGACACAGCGCGGGACACTGCGGGACACAGTGTGGGACAGAGCGTGGGACACAGCGAGACACAGCGGGGACAAAGCTGGACACAGCGAGGTACACAGAGGGACACAGCAGGGACACAGCGGGGAAACAGCGTGACACAAAAGGACACCGCTGGACACAGCGGGGTACACAGTAGGACACAGCGGGCACACAGCGGGGACACAGAGGGACACAGCGGGACACAGCGGGGACAGAGCGGGACACAGTCGGACACAGCAGGACACAGCGGGGGACACAGCGGGACACAGCGGGGGACCCAGCGAGGACACAGCGGGACAAAGCGGGGGACACAGCGAGGACACAGCGGTGGACACAACGGGGGACACAGCAGGACACTGCGGGGAACACAGCGAGGACACAGCGGGACACAGCGGGAAACACTGCGAGGTCACAGCGGGGGACAAAGCGGGACAACACGGGACACAGTGTGACACAGTGGGACACAGCGGGGACACTGCAGGGGCACAGCGGGACAAAGCGGGCGACAGAGCAAGACTCAGCAGGGAACACATCGGGGGACAGTAGGGGACAGAGAGGGGACACAGCGGGACACAGCGGGGGACACGGAGGGGTACACAGCGGGACACAGCCGGAAACACAGCGCGGACACAGCGGGACACACCGGGACACAGCGTCAATACAGCGGGGACAGAGAGGGTCACAGCAGGGACACAGCGGGACACAGCGGGGGACACAGCGGGACACAGTGGGGACACAGCGGGACACACCGGGACACAGCGGGGGACACAGCGGAACACAGCATGGGACACAGCGAGGACACAGCAGGACACAGCGGACACAGTGGCGACACAGCAGGGACACAGCAGGGACACAGCGGGGACAAAGCAGGGGACACAGAGGGACACAACGGGGAACACAGCGAGGAACCAGCGGGACCCAGCAGGACACAGCGTCCATACAGCGGGGACACAGCAGAACACAGCGGGCTACACAGCTGGGGACACAAAGGGACACAGCGGGGGACACAGCGAGGACACAGCGGGACACAGCGGGGGACACAGCGAGGACACATTGGGACACAGCGGGGAAACAGCCGGACTCAGCGGGAGACACAGCGGGTAACAAAGCCGGACAACACGGGACACAGTGTGACACAGCGAGACACAGCGGGGACACTGCATGGACACAGGAGAACACACCCAGGGACAAGAGCGGGACACAGCAGGACACAGCGGGGGACACAGCGGGGGACAGCAGGGGAGAGAGAGGGGACACAGCGGGACACAGCGGGGACACAGTTGGACACAGTGGGGTACTCAGCGGGACAGAGCAGGCGCACAGCGGGGACACATCGGGATACAGCGGGACAAAGCGGGACACATCGGGACACAGCGGGGGACACAGCGGGGGACACAGCGGGGGACAGAGCGACGACACAGCGGGACATAGGGGGACTCAGCAGGGTCACAGTGGGACACAACAGGACACAGCGGGACACAGCGGGACACAGCGGGGACACAGCAGGGACACAGCAAGGGACACAGCGGGACAAAACGGGACACAGCATGGGACACAGCAGGACACAGCGGGGGACACAGCGGGGGACAGAGCGGGACACAACAGGGACCACAGCGAGGACACAGCGGGACCCAGCGGGGACAAAGCTGGAAAAAGCGGGGTATACACAGCCAGACACAGTGGGGCCACAGCGGGGACACACCGGGACACTGAGGGTCACATCAGGGACACAGGGGTGGAAACAGCAGGACACAGCGGTCGACCCAGCGAGGACCCAGCGGTACCCAACGGGACACAGTGTCGATACAGCTGGGATACAGCCTTACACAGCGTGGTACACATCTGTGGACACAACGGGACACAGTGGGGGCACAGTGGGACACAGTGGGACACAGTGGGACACAGCGAGGACAAATCGTGAGACGAAGCGGGGGACAGAGCGGGAGACAGCGGGGGACACAGCGAGGACACAGCAGGACACAGTGGGACACAGCAGGACACAGCGGGGACACAGCCGGACCCAGCGGGACC
>NW_012303155.1:0-3092 GCF_000151885.1 Dipodomys ordii | reverse complement strand
AGAAGAAGAAGAAGAAGAAGAAGAAGAAGTTATGTTAGAAGAAGAAGAAGAAGAAGAAGAAGAAGAAGGAGAAGCATAAGGAGAAGCAGTAGAAGCAGAAGAAGCAGAAACAGGAGAAGCAGAAGCAGAAGAAAAAGAATAAGCAAAGGAAGTAGAAGCAGAAGCACTGGGAGAAGCAGAAGAAGGAGAAGGAGAAGGAGCAGCAGAAGGAGAAGCAGAAAGAGAAGCAGAAACAGAAGGAGAACAAGAAGGAGAAGCAGGAGAATCAGAAGAAGTAGAAGTAGAAGTAGAAAGAGGAGAAGAAGGAGAAGTAGAAGTAGAATCAGAAGAAATAGAAGAAGAAGAATCAGTAGCTAAAGATAACAGAAGAAGGAGAAGAGCAGAAGCAGAAGCAGAAGGAGAAGCAGAAGTAGAAGGAGAAGCAGAAAGAGAAGCAGGAGAAGCAGAAGAAGCAGGAGAAGCAGAAGAAACAGGAGAAGCCGAAGAAGCAGAAGCAGAATCTGAAGCAGAAGGAGAAACAGAAGAAGCACAATCTGAAGCAGAAGTAGAAGAAACAGTAATAGTAGAATAAGCAGAAGCAGAAGCAGCAAGAGAAGCAGAAGAAGAAGATGTCGGTGAAGGCGAGAGAGAAGGATTAGGAGTAGGAGATGCAAAAGGATAAGCAGAAGCAGAAAGAGACGCAGAAGGAAAAGCAGCACGAGAAGTAGGAGAAGCAGGAGAAGCAGAAGCAGGAGAAGAGGAAGAAACAGAAGACGCAGAAGCAGAATGAGAAGCAGAAGGAGAAATTAAAGCAGAAGCCGAAGGAGAAGCAGAAGCAAAAGGAGAAGCAGAAGAAGAAGGAGAAGCAGAATGAGAAGCAGGAGAAGCAGAAGCAGGAGAAGCAGAAGCAGTAGAAACAGAAGAAGGAGAAGAAGCAGAAGCAGAAGGAGAAGCAGAAACAGAAGGAAAAGCAAAAAGAGAAGCAGGAGAAGCAGAAGAAGCAGCAGCAGGAGAAGCAGAAGCAGAAGAAGCCGAAGAAGCAGAAGCAGAACCTGAAGCAGAAGGAGAAGCAGGAGAAGCAGAAGAAGCAGAATCTGGACAAGCAGAAGGAGAAGCAGAAGCAGAAAGAGAAGCAAAAGCAGAAGGAGAAGCAGAAGAAACAGAAGAAGCAGAGGCAGTAGCAGAAGAAGCAGAAAATGCAGAAGCAGAAGGAGAAGCAGAAGGGAAAGCAGAAGAACGAGAAGGAGAAGGAGAAGGAGAAACAGAAGGAGAAGCAGAAAGAGAAGCAGAAGAAGGAGCAGGAGAAGGAAAAGCAGCAGGAGAAGCAGAAAGAGTAGCAGAAGGAGAAGTAGAAACAGGAGATGCAGAAGCAGAAGCAGAAGAAATAGGAGAAGGACAAGAAGCAGAAGCAGAAGGAGAAGCAGAAGCAGAAGGAGAAGCAGAAAGAGAAGGAGGGGAGCAGAAGAAGCAGAAGCAGGAGAAGCAGAAGCATAAGAATCCGAAGAAGCAGAAGCAGAAACTGAAGCAGAAGGAGAAGCAGAAGAAACAGAAGAAGTAGAAGCAGTAGCAGTTGTAGCAGAAGCAGAACGAGAAGCAGAAGGAAAAGCAGAAGAACAAGAAGGAGAAGGAGAAACAGAAGGAGTAGCAGAACGAGAAGCAGAAAGAGAAGCAGGTAAAGCAGAAGAAGAAGAAGAAGCAGAAGGAGAATCAGAAGGAGAAGCAGAAGAAGAAGGAGAAGCAGAAGAAGAAGAAGCAGAAGCAGAAGGAGAAGAAGGAAAAGCAGAAGAAGCAGAAGCAAAAGGAGAAGCAAAAGAAGGAGAAGGAGAAGCAGGAGCAGAAGAAGAAGCATAAGGACAAACACAAGCAGAAGGAGATGCAGAAGGCGAAGCAGGAGAAAGAGAAGAAGCAGAAGCTGAAGGAGAAGCAGAAGCGGAATGAGAAGCAGAAACAGAAGCAGGAGCAGCACAAGAAAAAGAAGCAGGAGAAGCCGAAAGAGAAGAAGCAGAAGAAGCAGAAACAGAAGCAGAAGTAGAAGCAGAAGCAGAAGGAGAAGCAGCAGAACAAGTAGAACCAGAAATTCAGGCAGGAGAAACAGAAGAAGCAGAAGCAGCAGCAGAAGGAGAAGCAAAAAGAGAAGCAGCAGAAGAAGAACCAGCAAAAGGAGAAGCAGCAGAAGAAGCAGAAAAACAAGCAGGAGAAGGAGAAGCAGAAAGAGAAGTAGAAGCACAAGAAGCAGAAGAAGAAGAAGAAGAAGAAGAAGAAGCATAAGAAGCAGAAGCAGGAGAAGCAGAACCAGAAGAAAAAGAAGAAGCATAAGAAGCAGAAGCAGAGGGAGAAGCAGAAGAAGGAGAAGGAGCAGCAGAAGGAGAAGCAGAAGGAGAATCAGGAGGAGAAGCAAAAGAAGGAGAAGCAGAAGCAGAAGAAGAAGCAGAAGAAGAAGAAGAAGAAGAAGAAGATGCAGAAGGAGAAGCAGGAGAAGGAGAAGGAGAAGGAGAAGGAAGGGCAGCAGAATCAATAGGAGAAGCAGAAGGAGAAGCAGAAGCAGAAAGAGAAGCAGAAAGAGAAGCAGTAGAAGCAGAAGAAGCAGGAAAAGCAGAAGAAGAAGAAAGAGAAGAAGAAGTCGAAGACGAAGAAGAAGAAGAAGAAGAAGAAGAAGAAGAAGAAGAAGAAGAAGAAGAAGAAGAAGAAGAAGAAGCATAAGGAGAAGCATAAGGAGAAGCATAAGGAGAAGCATAAGGAGAAGCAGTAGAAGCAGAAGAAGCAGAAGCAGGAGAAGCAGAAGAAAAAGAATAAGCAAAAGAAGCAGAAGCAGAAGCACTGGGAGAAGCAGAAGAAAGAGAAGAAGGAGCAGCAGAAGGAGAAGCAGAAGCAGAAAGAGAAGCAGAAACAGAAGGAGAACAAGAAGGAGAAGCAGGAGAATCAGAAGAAGCAGAAGTAGAAGCAGAAGGTGGAGAAGGAGAAGCAGAAGTAGAAGCAGAAGAAACAGAAAAAGAAGCAGAAGAAACAGAAGCAAAAGAAACAGAAGAAGGAGAAGAGCAGAAGCAGAAGCAGAAGGAGAAGCAGAAGCGAAGGAGAAGCAAAAAGAGAAGCAGGAGAAGCAGAAGAAGCAGGAG
>NW_012303154.1:0-1250 GCF_000151885.1 Dipodomys ordii | reverse complement strand
TATGGTATGGCAAAAGAAGATGAAACCAATAGAAGTAATATATGGAATCCCCATACGATGTCTCCTATATATGGTGGCAGGGAGAAGATGGATATTCTTTTAAATAAACAGTTTGGACAATTAAACATTCATATAAAATGAGCTTTGACTAATGTCATATCTCACATGAAAAATTAACTTGGAGTAAAACCTAGACTTAAATGGCAAAACAGTATACCTTTGAATAGTATGTAAGGAAATATCTTCCTGACTTTAGGGCAGCAAAAATCTTTATTCTTCCTTTTTCTTCTCCCTTCCTTCTCTCCTTCCTCTTCTATTTCCCCCTTCCTTCCCCTTTTCTCTCTCCCTCCTTTTCTTTTTCTATTTTTCTCTCCTCTCCTTCTTTCCTTCCTCCCTCCCTTCCTCCTCTGTCTTCCTTCCTCTCCTTCCTTCCTTCTTTTCTTTCATTCCTCTTTTCCTCCTCTCCTCCAATAAAAAAAAATAAGTCTCACAGAAATTCCTGCCAGGGCTGGCTTTGAACCGCAATCCTGAGATCTCAGCCTCCTGAGTAGCTAGGATTACAGGCGTGAGCTGATTGTTTCTTTTTCTTTTCTTTTTTTTTTTGGTTGGCTGTGGGGTTTGAACTCGGGGCTTGGGTGTTGTCTCTGTGCTCTTCAGCTCAAGGTGAGTACTCTACCACTTGAGCCACAGTGCCAGTGGTTTTCTAGTAGTTTATTGGAGATAAGAGTCATGGCCTCTCCTGTTTGGGCAGGCTTTGAACCGCGATCCTCAGATCTCAGCCTCATGAGTAGCTAGGATTACAGGCATGAGCCACCAGTGCCTGGCCTCTTATTTATTTATTTTTACTAATTTTGGGATTTTTTGGTCATGGTACTGGGGTTTGTACTCACAGCCTTACACTTGTAGTCAGACACTATCGCTGAGCAGTGCCACTAGCCCTACTTTGAGAAATTTCAAGAGTACGGAAAGACTGGAGAATAGATGGTGCACATCTGTACATCACTCACTCAGGTTTTCAGTTATCAGTACATTGCCACTGTTCATTTTTTGTGTGTATGCACACAAACATTTGTTTTTTGCAGAATCACTCAAGGTTAAGTTATGGAATTATAGCAAGTCAGTTGTTTATTTCAACTAAGAGTAAGGACATACTCCTTCATAACTGTACAATTGTCGGACTCAGAGTTAATGGTGATAAAAATTCTACCATCTTTTTTTTTTTTTTGTCGGTCGTGGGGTTTGAACTCTGG
>NW_012303153.1:0-3093 GCF_000151885.1 Dipodomys ordii | reverse complement strand
GTGTCCCGTTTGGTCCCGCTGTGGCCCGCTGTGTCCCCGCTTTGTCCCCTGCTTTGTCCCCTCTGTGTCCCGCTGTGTCCCGCTGTGTCCCTCGCTGTGTCCCGCTGTGTCCCCTGCTTTGTCCCCCGCTGTGTCCCACTGTGTCCCGTTGTGTTCTCGCTGTGTCCCGCTCTGTCCCGCTGTGTCCCGCTGTGTCCTGCTGTGTCCGCCTCTGTGTCCCCCTCTTTGTCCTGCTCTGTTCCCGATGTGTCCCCACTGTGTCCCCGCTGTGTCCAGGCTGGGTCCCGCCGGGTCCCGGCTGTGTCCCCGCTGTGTCCCTCTGTGTCCCTGCTGTGTCCCCGCTGTGTCCTACTGTGTCCCGCTGTGTCCCCGCTGTGTCCCCTGCTGTGTCCCGCTGTGTCCCCGGCTGTGTCCCGCTCTTTCCCCCTGTGTCCCGCTGTGTCCTTGCTGTGTCCCCATTTGTGTCCCGTTGTGTCCTCGCTGGGTCACCCGCTGTGTCCCGTTGTGTCCCCATGTGTCATGGTGTGTCCTCTCTGTGTATCCCTCTGTGTCCCGCTGTGTCCTCGCTGTGTCCCCCACTGTGTCCAGGCTGTGACCCGCTGTGTCCCTGCTGTGTCCCCGCTGTGTCCCTCTGTGTCCCCGATGTCCACCGCTGTGTCCCGTTGTGTCCCCGCTGTCCGCATGTGTGTCCCCGCTGTCCCCCGCTGTGTCCCTGCTGTGTCCCGCTGTGTCCTCGCTGTGTTCCCCGCTGTGTCCCACTGTGTCCCACACTGTGTCCAGCTGTGTCCCCCTGTGTCCCCGCTGTCCGCCGGTGTGTCACCGCTGTCCCCCGCTGTATCCCACACTGTGTCCCGCTGTGTCCTCGCTGTGTCTCACTGTGTCCCTGCTCTGTCTCCGCTGTATCCCGCTGTGTCCCTGGTGTGTCCTCGCTGTGTAACCTCTGAGTCCCTTTGTGTCCCCTCTGTGTCATGCTGTGTCCCCTGGTGTGTCCTCGCTGTGTCCCGCTGTGTCCTCGCTGTGTCCCGCTGTGTCCTCCGCTGTGTCCCTGCTGTGTCTCTTTGTGTCCCGCTATGTCCCGCTGTGTAACCCGCAGTGTCCTGCTGTGTCCCCCGATGTGTCTCGCTGTGACCCGCTGTGTCCCCAGTGTGTCCCGCTGTGTCCCCGCTGTGTCCCCAGCTGTGTCCCGCTGTGTCCCCGGCTGTGTCCCCCACTGTGTCCCGCTCTTTCCCGCTGTGTCCCGCTGTGTCCTTGCTGTGTCCCTATTTGTGTCCCGCTGTGTCCTCTCTCTGTCCCCCGCTGTGTCCCGCTGTGTCCCCATGTGTCACGCTGTGTACTCGCTGTGTATCCCTCTGTGTCCCCACTGTGTCCCCGCTGTTGACCTGCTGTGTCCCAGCTGGGTCCCCCGCTGTGTCCCACTGTGTCCATGCTGTGTCCTGCTCTGTCCCACGCTGTGTCCCGCTGTGTCCCCCGCTGTGTCCCGCTGTGTCTCTGCAGTGTCCCCTCTGTGTCCCGCTGTGTCTCGCTGTGTCCCCGCTGTGTCCCCGATATGTCCCGCTGTGTCTGTGGTGTGTCCTCGCTGTGTAACTGCTATGTCCCTCTGTGTCCCCGCTGTGTTCCACTGTGTCCAGCAGTGTCCCCTTATGTCCCCGCTGTGTCCTCACTGTGTCCCCCGCTGTGTCCCACAGTGTCCCCCGCTGTGTCCCCGCTGTGTCCTCGCTGTGTCCCCAATTGTGTCCCGCTGTGTCCCCCGCTGTGTCCCCCACTGTGTCCCGCTGTGTCCCCCGCTGTGTCCCGCTGTGTCCCGCTGTGTCCCCGCTGTCGCCGGTGTGTCACCGCTGTCCCCCGCTGTATCTCCCGCTGTGTCCCGCTGTGTCCTCGCTTTGTCCCGCTGTGTCCCCGCTGTGTGTCCGCTGTGTCCCGCTGTGTCCCTGGTGTGTCCTCGCTGTGTAACCACTGAGTCCCTCTGTGTCCCCGCTGTGTCCCACTGCGTCCCCCGCTGTGTCCCCGCTGTGCCCCTGCTGTGTCCTCCTGTGTCCCGCTGTGTCCTCGCTGTGTCCTTCTGTATCCCGCTGTGTCCCCCGCTGTGTCCCCCACTATTTCCCCACTTTGACCCGCTGTGTCCATGCTGTGTCCCGCTGTGTCCCACTGTGTCCTCGCTGTGTCCCCGCTGTGTCCCGCTGTCTCCCGCTGTGTCCCACTGTGTCCTGCTGTGTCCGCCTCTGTGTCCCCCGCTGTGTCCCGCTGTGTCCCCGCTGTGTCCCCGCTGGGTCCCGCTGTGTCCCGCTGTGTCCCCGCTGTGTCCCCGCTGTGTTCCGCTGTGTCCCTGGTGTGTCCTGGCTGTGTAACCTCTATGTCCCTCTGTGTCCCCGCTGTGTCCCACTGTGTCCCGCAGTGTCACCCTATGTCCCCGCTGTGTCCTCGCTGTGTCCTTCTGTATCCCGCTGAGTCCTCCGCTGTGTCCCCCACTGTTTCCCCGCTGTGACCCGCTGTGTCCCTGCTTTTTCCCCGCTGTGTCCCGCTGTTTCCCGCTTTGTCCCGCTGTGTCCCCGATGTCCCCCGCTGTGTCCCATTGTGTCCCCGCTGTTCCCCGCTTTGTCCCCCGCTGGGTCCCGCTGGGTCCCCGCTGTGTCCCCGCTGTGTCCCGCTGTGTTCCCATGTGTCAAGCTGTGTCCTCGCTGTGTGTCCTTCTGTGTCCCGCTGTGTCTTCGCTGTGTCCCCCACTGTGTCCCGCTCTTTCCCGCTGTGTCCCGCTCTGTCCTTGCTGTGTCCCCATTTGTGTCCCGCTGTGTCCCCCGCTGTGTTCCCCGCTGTGTCTCCCACTGTGTCCCGCTGTGTCCCGCTGCGTCCCGCTGTGTCCCCGCTGTGTTCCCCGCTGTGTCCCTCTGTGTCCTGCTGTGTTCCGCTGTGTCCCGCTGTGTGCCTACTGTCCCCTGAGTGTCCGCGCTGTGTCCCCTGCTGTGTCCCGCTGTTTCCCCAGCTGTGTCCCGCTCTTTCCCGCTGTGTCCCGCTGTGTCCTGCTGTGTTCCACTGTGTCCCGCTGTGTGCCTACTGTCCCCTTGTGTGTCCCCGCTGTGTCCCCTGCTGTGTCTCGCT
>NW_012303152.1:0-3093 GCF_000151885.1 Dipodomys ordii | reverse complement strand
TCACCCCTCTGTGTCCGGCTGTGTCCAGTTTTGTCCCGCTCTGTCCCGCTGTGTCCCCCCTGTGTCCCCGCTGTGTCCTCGCTGTGTCCCCCGCTGTGTCTCGCTGTGTCCCCCCTGTGTTCCCGCTGTCCCCCACTGTGTCCCGGTGTGTCCCCGCTGTCCCCAGCTGTGTCTCCGCTGTCACCCGCTGTGTCCCCCACTGTGTCACCCGCTGTGTCCCCGCTGTGTCCCCGCTGTGTCCTCCTGTGTCCCGCTGTGTTCTTGCTGTGACCTCCGCTGTGTCCCGGTGTGTCCCCCGCTGTGTCCTGCTGTTTCCCGCTGTGTCCCGCTGTGTCTTGCTTTGTCGGCCTGTGTCCCCCGCTGTGTCCCACTGTGTCCCCGCTGTGTCCCGCTGTGTCCCGCTGTGTCCTCGCTGTGTTCCACTGTGTCCCCCGCTGTGTCCCGCTGTGTCCCCCGCTGTGTCCCGCTGTGTCCCCGCTGTCCGCCAGTGTGTCACCGCTGTCCCCTCTGTATCCCACGCTGTGTCCCGCTGTGTCCTCTCTGTGTCCCTCTGTGTCCCCCCTGTGTGTCCGCTGTGTCCCGCTGTGTCCCTGGTGTGTCCTCGCTGTGTAACCACTGAGTCCCTCTGTGTCCCCGCTGTGTCCCACAGTGTCCCCCGCTGTGTCCCAGCTGTGTCCCCGCTGTGTCCTCCTGTGTCCCGCTGTGTCTTCGCTGTGTCCTTCTGTATCCCGCTGTGTCCCCCTCTGTGTCCCCTGCTGTGTTCCCCGCTGTGTCCCGCTGTGTCCTCTCTGTGTCCGCGCTGTGTCCCGCTATCTCCCGCTGTTTCCTGCTGTGTCCTGCTGTGTCCGCCACTGTGTCCCCCGCTGTGTCCCGCTGTGTCCCGCTGTGTCCCCGCTGGGTCCCGCTGGGTCCCGCTGTGTCCCCGCTGTTTCCCCGCTGTGTTCCACTGTGTCCCTGTTGTGTGCTGGCTGTGTAACCTTTATGTCCCTCTGTGTCCCCGCTGTGTCCCACTGTGTCTCGCAGTGTCACCCTATGTCCCCGCTGTGTCCTCGCTGTGTCCTTCTGTATCCCGCTGTGTCCTCCGCTGTGTCCCCCACTATTTCCCCGCTGTGACCCGCTGTGTCCGGCAGTGTCCCTGCTGTGACCTCGCTGTATCCGCAGCTGTGTCCCACTCTGTCCCCCGCTGTGTCCCCGCTGTGTCCTCCTGTGTCCCGCTGTGTCCTCGCTGCGTCCTTCTGTATCCCGCTGTGTCCCCAGCTGTGTCCCCCACTATTTCCCCGCTGTGTCCCGCTGTGTCCCCCGCCTTGTTCCCCGCTGTGTCCCGCTGTGTCCCGATAAGTCCCACTGTGTCCGCTACAGTGTCCCCCGCTGTGTCCCTTTTTTGTACCCCACTGTGTCCCGCTGTGTCACCCGTTGTGTCCCCCGCTGTGTCCACCGCTGTGTCCCCACTGTGTGCCACTGTACCCCGCTGTGTCCCCGGGTGTGTCCCTCGCTGTGTCCCGCTCTTTCCCGCTGTGTCCCGCTCTGTCCTTGCTATGTCCCCATTTGTGTCCCGCTGTGTTCTCTCTGTGTCCCCCGCTGTGTCCCGCTGTGTCCCCATGTGTCAGGCTGTGTCCTCTCTGTGTATCACTCTGTGTCCCGCTGTATCCTCGCTGTGTCCCACACTGTGCCCCGGCTGTGACCCGCTGTGTCCCTGCTGTGTCCGGCTGTGTCCCGCTGTGTCCCGCTGTGTCCCCGATGTCCCCCGCTGTGTCCCGTTGTGTCCCCGCTGTGTCCCCGGTGTGTCCCGCTGTGTCCCCGGTGTGTCCCCGCTGTGTCCCGCTGTGTCGCCACTGTCCCCCGCTGTGTCCCACTGTGTCCCAGCTGACACGAGGGGTGTCACCGCTGTCCCCCGCTGTATCCCCCTCTGTGTCCCGCTGTGTCCTTGCTGTCTCCCCATTTGTGTCCCGCTGTGTCCTCTCTGTGTCCCCCGCTGTGTCCCGCTGTGTCCATATGTGTCAAGCTGTGTCCTCTCTGTGTATCACTCTGTGTCCCGCTGTATCCTCGCTGTGTCCCACACTGTGTCCCCGCTGTGACCCGCTGTGTCCCTGCTGTGTCCCTGCTGTTTCCGGCTGTGTCCCGCTGTGTCCCCGATGTCCCCCGCTGTGTCCCGTTGTGTCCCCGCTGTGTCCCCGGTGTGTCACGCTGTGTCCCCGGTGTGTCCCCGCTGTGTCCCGCTGTGTCGCCACTGTCCCCCGCTGTGTCCCACTGTGTCCCAGCTGACCCGAGGGGTGTCACCGCTGTCCCCCGCTGTATCCCCCTCTGTGTCCCGCTGTATCCCCCTCTGTGTCCCGCTGTGTCCCGTTTTGTCTCGCTGTGTCCCGCTGTGTCCCCCCGGTGTCCCCGCTGTCCCCCGTTGTGTCCCGGTGTGTCCCCGCTGTCCCCAGCTGTGTCACCGCTGTCACCCGCTGTGTCCCTCTCTGTGTCACCCGCTGTGTCCCCCGCTGTGTCCCCGCTATGTTCCGCTGTATCCCGTGGTGTCTGACTTTGTGCCCCGCTTTGTCCACCGCTGTGTCCCCGCTGTGTCCTGCTCTGTCCCCACTATGTCCCGCTGTGTCCCGCTGTGTCCCCCGCTGTGTCCGGTTTGGTTTCCCGCTGTGTCCCACTGTGTATTGCTGTGTACCGGCTGTGTCCCGCTGTGTACCGATGTGTCCCAGCTGTGTGCTCGCTGTGTCTCCCTGCTGTCCCCCGCTGTGTCCCCAATGTGTTCCGCTGTGTCCCCTTTGTGTCCCCGCTGTGTCTCCCTGCTGTCCCCGGCTGTGTCCCCTCTGTGTCCCACTGTGTGTTCGCTGTGTCCCGCTGTGTCCTCGCTGTGTCCCCGCTGTTTCCCGCTGTGTCCTGCTGTGTCCGGCTGTGTCCCCTCTGTTCCCCTCTGTGTCCCCTGCTGTGTCCCCGCTGTGTCCAGCTGTGTCCTGTTTTGTCCCGCTGTGTCCCGCGGTGTCCCCGCTTTGTCCCCTGCTTTGTCCCCTGTGTCCCGCTGTGTCCCGCTGTGAACCCCGCTGTGTCCTGCTGTGTTCCCTGCTGTGTCCCCCCCTGTGTCCCTCTGTGTCCCGT
>NW_012303151.1:0-3093 GCF_000151885.1 Dipodomys ordii | reverse complement strand
TCAGTAGGAGAAGGAGAAGCAGAAGCAGAAGCGGAATGAGAAGCAGAAAGAGAAGCAGGAGAAGCACAAGAAGCAGAAGCAGGAGAAGCCGAAAGAGAAGAAGCAGAAGAAGCAGAAACAGAAGCAGAAGTAGAAGCAGAAGCAGAAGGAGAAGCAGCAGAAGAAGTAGAACCAGAAATTCAGGCAGGAGAAACAGAAGAAGCAGAGCAGAAGCAGAAGGAGAAGCAAAAAGAGAAGCAGAAGAAGAAGTAGAAGAACCAGCAGAAGGAGAAGCAGCAGAAGAAGCAGAAATACAAGCAGGAGAAGCAGAAGCAGAAAGAGAAGTAGAAGCAGAAGAAGCAGAAGAAGAAGAAGAAGAAGCAGTAGTAGCATAAGAAGCCGAAGCAGGAGAAGCAGAACCAGAAGAAAAAGAAGAAGCATAAGAAGCAGAAGCAGAGTGAAAAACAGAAGAAGGAGAAAGAGCAGCCGAAGGTGAAGCAGAAGGAGATGCAAAAGGAGAAAGAGAAGCAGAAACAGAAGGAGAAGAAGAAGGAGAAGTTGGAGAATCAGAAGAAGCAGAAGCAGAAACAGAAAGAGAAGCAGAAGAAGGAGAAGGAGAAGCAGAAGGAGAAGGACAAGTAGGAGAATCAGAAGAAGCAGAAGCGGGAGAAGCAGCAGCAGAAGAAGAAGAAACAGAAGAAGGAGAAGGAGCAGAAGGAGAAGCAGAAGCAGAAGGAGAAGCAGAAAGAGAAGCAGAAGAAGCAGTAGCAGGAGAAGCAGAAGCAGAAGAAACAGAAGAAGCCCAAGAACCAGAAGGAGAACCTGAAGCAGAAGGAGAAGCAGAAGCAGCAGAAGCTGGAAAAGCAGAAGCAGAAGAAACAGAACAAGCAGAAGAAGCAGAAGCAGAACGAGAAGCAGAAGAAGAAGAAGGAGAAAGAGAAGGATTAGGAGTAGGAGGAGCAGAAGCAGAATAAGAAGCTGAAAGAGAAGCAGAAGGAGAAGCAGAAGGAGAAACAGAAGAAGCAGAAGCAGGAGAAGCAGAAGCAGAATGAGAAGCACAAGAAGGAGAAATTGAAGGAGAAGGAGAATGAGACGGAGAAGCAGAAAGAGAAGTAGGAGAAGCAGAAGAAGAAGCAGGAGAAGCAGAAGCAGAAGAAGCAGAAGCTGAAGCAGAAGAAGAAGAAACAGAAAAAGCAGAAGAAGAAGAAGAAGAAACAGAAAAATCAGAAGAAGCAGAAGAAGAAGCAGCAGGAGAAGCAGAAGAAGAAGAAGGAGAAAGAGAAGGATTAGGAGTAGGAGAAACAGAAGGATAAGCAGAAGCAGAAAGAGAAGGAGAAGGAGAAGCAGGAGAAGCAGAAGGAGCAGAAGCAGGAAAAGCAGAAGCATAATGAAAGGCAGAAGAAGGAGAAATTGAAACAGAAGAAGATGCAGAAGGAGAAGCAGAAGCAGAAGCAGTAGTAGAAGCAGAAGAAGGAGAAGCAGAAGGAGAAGGATAAAGAGAAACAGAAGGAGAATCAGGAGAAGCAGAAGCAGGAGAAGCAGAATCAGAAGAAATAGAAGAAGGAGAACAAGCAGAAGCAGAAAGAGAAGCAGAAACAGAAGGAGAAGCAGAAATAGAAGCAGAAGAAGACGAAGAAGCAAAAGGAGAACCTGAAGCAGAAGGAGAAGCTGGAGAAGCAGAAGAAGAAGAATCTGGAGAAGAAGAAGGAGAACCAGAAGGAGAAGCAGAAGCAGAAAGAGAAGCAAAAGCAGAAGGAGAAGCAGAAGAAACAGAAGAAGCAGAAGCATTAGAAGAAGCTGAAGATGCAGAAGCAGAAAGAGAAGCAGAAGGAATAGCAGAAGAACGAGAAGGAGAAACAGAAGGAGAAGCAGAAGGAGAAGCAGGAAAAGAAGAAGAAGCAGAAGCAGACGGAGAAGCAGAAGAAGGAGAAGGAGAAGCAGAAGCAGAAGGAGAAGCAGAAGGAAAAGGGCATGCAGAAGGAGATGCAGAAGGAGAAGCAGGAGAAGCAGAAGAAACAGAAGCAGAAGGAGAAGAAGAAGGAGAAGAATCAGAAGAAGCAGAAGCAAAAATAGAAAGAGAAGCCGACGAAGAGAAGCAGAATGAGAAGCAGGGGAAGCAGAAGAAGCAGAAGCGGGAGAAGCAGAAGAAGAAGAAGAAGGAGAAGGAGCAGAAGGAGAAGCAGAAGGAGAAGCAGAAAGAGAAGCAGGAAAAGCAGAAGAAGCAGAAGCAGGAGAAGCAGAAGCAGAAAACAGGTTAAGGACAAGAAGCAGAAGCAGAAGGAGAAGCAGAAACAGAAGGAGAAGAAGAAAGAGAAAGAGGGGAAGCAGAAGAAGCAGAAGCAGGAGTAGCAGAAGCATAAGAATCCGAAGAAGCAGAAGCAGAACCTTAAGCAGAAGGAGAAGCAGGAGAAGGAGAAGAAGCAGAATCTGGAGAAGCAGAATGAGAAGCTGAAGTAGAAGCAGAAGCAGAAGCAGAAAGAGAATCAAAAGCAAAAGGAGAAGCAGAAGAAAGAGAAGAAGCAGAAGCAGTAGCAGTTGCAGCAGAAGGAGAAGCAGAAGGAAAAGCCGAAGAACGAGAAGGAGAAGGAGAAACAGAAGGAAAAGCAAAAGGAGAATCAGAAGGAGAAGCAGAAGAAGCACAAGGAGAAGCAGAAGGAGAAACAGAAGCAGAAGAAGCAGCAGAAGGAGAAGCAGAAGCAGAAGAAGATGCATAAGGAGAAGCAGGAGAAGCAGAAGAAGCAGAAGCAGAAGGAGAAGTAGAAGTAGGAGAAGGAGAAGGAAGAGCCGCAGAAGCAATAGGAGAAGCAGAAGGAGTAGCAGAAGCAGAATGAGAAGCAGAAAGAGAAGCAGTAGAATCAGAAGAAGCAGGAAAAGAAGAAGCAGAAGAAACAGAAGAAGAAATAGAAGAAGAAGAAGAAGAAGAAGAAGAAGAAGAAGAAGAAGATGAAGATGAAGAAGAAGACGATGATGATGACGACGATGAGATGATGAGGAGAAGCATAAGGAGAAGAAGCAGAAGCAGGAGAAGCAGAGCAGAAGAAAAAGAATAAGCATAAGAAGAAGAATCAGAGGGAGAAGCAGAGAATGAGAAGGAACAGCAGAAAGAGAAGTAGA
>NW_012303150.1:0-3094 GCF_000151885.1 Dipodomys ordii | reverse complement strand
GAAGGAGAAGCATAAGGAGAAGCATAAGGAGAAGCAGTAGATGCAGGAGAACCAGAAGAAATAGAATAAGCAAAAGAAGCAGAAGCAGAAGCAGTGGGAGAAGCAGAAGAAGGAGAAGGAAAAGGAGCAGCAGAAGGAGAAGCAGAAGCAGAAAGAGAAGCAGAAACAGAATGAGAACAAAAGGAGAAGCAGGAGAATCAGAAGAAGCAGAAGTAGAAACAGAAAGAGAAGTAGAAGAAGGAGAAGCAGAAGTAGAATCAGAAGAAACAGAAGAAGAAGAAGAAGAAGAAGAAGAAGAAGAAGAAGAAGAAGAAGAAGAAGAAGAAGAAGAAGAAACAGAAGCAAAAGAAAGAGAAGAAGGAGAAGAGCAGAAGCAGAAGGAAAAGAAGAAGCAGAAGGAGAAGCAGAAAGAGAAGCAGGAGAACCTGAAGAAGCAGGAGAAGAAGAAGCAGAAGAAACAGGAGAAGCCGAAGAAGCAGAAGCAGAATCTGAAGCAGAAGGAGAAACAGAAGAAGCACAATCTGAAGGAGAAGCAGAAGAAACAGAAATAGTAGAATAAGCAGAAGCAGAAGCACCAGGACAAGCAGAAGAAGAAGAAGGAGAAGGCGAAAGAGAAGGATTAGGCGTAGGAAAAGCAAAAGGATAAGCAGAACCAGAAAGAGACGCAGAAGGAGAAGCAGCACGAGAAGTAGGAGTAGCAGGAGAAGAAGAAGCAGGAGAAGCAGAAGAAACAGAAGGCGCAGAGGCAGAATGAGAAGCAGAAGGAGAAATTGAAGCAGAAGCAGAAGCAGAAGGAGAAGCAGAAGAAGAAGCAGAAGAAGGAGAAGGACAAGGAGAAGGAGAAAGAGAAGCAGAAAGAGAAGCAGAACGAGAAGCATGAGAAGCAGAATCTGGAGAAGCCGAAGCAGAAGAAACAGAAGAAGGGGAAGAAGCAGAAGCAGAAGGAGAAGCAGAAACAGAAGGAAAAGCGGAAAGAGAAGCAGGAGAAGCAGAAGCAGCAGCAGCAGGAGAAGCAGAAGCAGAAGAAGCCGAAAAAGCAAAGGCAGAACCTGAAGCAGAAGGAGAAGCAGAAGAAGCAGAATCTGGAGAAGCAGAAGGAGAAGCAGAAGCAGAAAGAGAAGCAAAAGCAGAAGGAGAAGCAGAAGAAACAGAAGAAGCAGAGGCAGTAGTAGAAGAAGCAGAAGATTCAGAAGCAGAAGGAGAAGCAGAAGGAAAAGCAGAAGAACTAGAAGGAGAACGAGAAGGAGAAACAGGAGTAGAAGCAGAAAGAGAAGCAGAAAAAGAGCAGTAGAAGGAAAAGCGGCAGGAGAAACAGAAAGAGCAGCAGAAGGAGAAGCAGGAAATGCAGAAACAGGAGAAGAACAAGCAGAAGAAACAGAAAAAGGACAAGAAGCAGAAGCAGAAGTAGAAGCAGAAAGAGAAGGAGGGGAAGCAGAAGAAGCAGAAGCAGGAGAAGCAGAAGCATAAGAATCCGAAGAAGCAGAAGCAGAACCTGAAGCAGAAGGAGAAGCAGGAGAAGCAGAAGAAGCAGAATCTTTAGAAGCAGAATGAGAAGCAGAAGGAGAAGCAGAAGCAGAAAGAGAATCAAAAGCAGAAGGAGAAGCAGAAGAAACAGAAGAAGTAGAAGCAGTAGCAGTTGTAGCAGAAGCAGTGGGAAAAGCAGAAGAACAAGAAGGAGAAGGAGAAACAGAATGAGAAGCAGAAGGAGAAGCAGAAAGAGAAGCAGGTAAAGCAGAAGAAGAAGAAGCAGAAGGAGAATCAGAAGGAGAAGCAGAAGAAAGAGAAGGAGAAGCATAAGCAGAAGAAGATGCAGAAGGAGAAGAAGCAGAAGCAGAAGGAGAAGCAGGAAAAGCAGAAAAAGCAGAAGCAAAAGAAGGAGAAGGAGAAGCAGAGGCAGAAGAAGAAGCATAAGGACAAGCACAAGCAGAAGGAGATGCAGAAGGAGAATCAGGAGAAGCAGAAGAAGCAGAAGCTGAAAGAGAAGCAGAAGTAGGAGAAGGAGAAGGAGGAGAAGCAGAAGCAGAAGGAAAAGCAGAAGCAGAATGAGAAGCAGAAAGAGAAGCAGGAGGAGGACAAGAAGCAGAAGCAGGAGAAGCCGAAAGAGAAGAAGCAGAAACAGAAGCAGAAGGAGAAGGAGAAGCAGCAGAAGAAGTAGAACCAGAAATTCAGGCACGAGAAACAGAAGAAGCAGAAGCAGAAGGAGAAGCAAAAAGAGAAGCAGAAGGAGAAGTAGAAAAAGCAGCAGAAGAAGCAGAAAAACAAGCAGGAGAAGCAGAATCAGAAAGAGAAGTAGAAGCAGAAGAAGAAGCAGTAGAAGCAGAAGAAGCAGAAGCAAGAGAAGCAGAACCAGAAGAAAAAGAAGAAGCATAAGAAGCAGAAGCAGAGGGAGAAACAGAAGGAGAAGGAGCAGCAGAAGGTGAAGCAGAAGGAAATGCAGAAGCAGAAAGAGAAGCAGAAATAGAAGAAGAAGAAGGAGAAGTTGGAGAATCAGAAGAAGCAGAAGCAGAAAGTGAAGCAGAAGAAGGAGAAGGAGAAGCAGAAGGAGAAGGACAAGCAGGAGAAGCAGAAGAAGCAGAAGCGGGAGAAGCAGAAGAAGAAGAAGAAACAGAAGAAGGAGAAGGAGCAAAAGAAGAAGCAGAAGCAGAAGGAGAAGCAGATAGAGAAGCAGAAGAAGCAGAAGAAGCAGTAGCAGGTGAAGCAGAAGCAGAAGAAACAGAAGAAGCCGAAGAATCAGAAGGAGAACCTGAAGCAGAAGGAGAAGCAGAAGCAGCAGAAGCTGGAAAAGCAGAAGCAGAAGAAACCGAACAAGCAGAAGAAGCAGAAGCAGAACGAGAAGCAGAAGAAGAAGGAGAAAGAGAAGGATTAGGAGTAGGAGGAGCAGAAGCAGAATAAGAAGCAGAAAGAGAAGCAGAAGAAGAAGCAGAAGGAGAAACAGAAGAAGCAGAAGCAGGAGAAGCAGAAGCAGAAGCAGAAGCAGAATGAGAAGCACAAGAAGGAGAAATTGAAGGAGAAGGAGAAGGAGACGGATAAGCAGAAGGAGAAGTAGGAGAAGGAGAAGAAGAAGAAGCAGGAGAAGCAGAAACAGAAGAAAGAT
>NW_012303149.1:0-3094 GCF_000151885.1 Dipodomys ordii | reverse complement strand
ATGCGGGAGAAGCAGAAGATGAAGAAGAAGAAGGAGAAGGAGCAGAATTGTTTAAGCAGAAGGAGAAGCTGAAAGAGAAGCAGAAGAAGCAGTAGCAGGAGAAGCAGAAGCAGAAGAAACAGAAGAACCTGAAGAAGGAGAAGCAGGACCTGAAGCAGAAGATACAGAACAAGCAGAAGAAGCAGTAGCAGAAGCAGAACGAGAAGCAGAAGAAGAAGAAGGAGAAGGAGAAAGAGAAGGATTAGGAGTAGGAAGAGCAGAAGGAGAATCAGAAGCAGAAAGAGAAGCAGAAGGAGTAGCAGATGGAGAAGCAGAAGGAGAAGCAGAAGGAGAAGCAGAAGAAGGAGAAGCAGAAGCAGAAGAAGCAGCAGAAGGAGAAGCAGAAGCAGAAGAAGCTGCAGAAGGAGAAGCAGGAGAAGCAGAAGAAGCAAAAGCAGAAGGAGAAGCAGAAGTAGGAGAAGGAGAAGGAGAAGGAAGGGCAGCAGAAGCAATAGGAGAAGCAGAAGGAGAAGCAGAAGCAGAATGAGAAGCAGAAAGAGAAGCAGTAGAAGCAGAAGAAGCAGGAAAGGAAGAAGCAGAAGAAAGAGAAGAAGAAGAAGAAGAAGAAGAAGAAGAAGAAGAAGAAGAAGAAGAAGAAGATGATGAAGAAGAAGAAGAAGATGAAGATGAAGAAGAAGAAGAAGAAGAAGAAGAAGAAGAAGGAGAAGCAGTAGAAGCAGAAGAAGCAGAAGAAGCAGGAGTAGCAGAAGCAGAAGAAAAAGAATAAGCAAAAGAAGCAGAAGCAGAAGCAGTGGGAGAAGCATAAGAAGGAGAAGGAGAAGGAGCAGCAGAAGGAGAAGCAGAAGCAGAAAGAGAAGCAGAAAGAGAAGCAGAAACAGAAGGAGAACAAGAAGTAGAAGCAGGAGAATCAGAAGAAGCAGAAGTAGAAGCAGAAAGAAGAGAAGAAGCAGAAGCAGAAGTAGAATCAGAAGAAACAGAAGAAGAAGCATAAGAAACAGAAGCAAAAGAAACAGAAGAAGGAGAAAGCAGAAGCAGAAGGAGAAGCAGAAATAGAAGCAGGAGAAGCAGAAGAAGCAGGAGAAGCAGAAGCAGAACAAACAGGAGAAGCCGAAGAAGCAGAAGCAGAATCTGAAGCAGAAGGAGAAACAGAAGAAGCACAATCTGAAGCAGAAGCAGAAGAAACAGAAATAGTAGAATAAGCAGAGCAGAAGCAGCAGGAGAAGGAGAAGAAGAAGACGGAGAAGGCGAGAGAGAAGGATTAGGAGTAGGAGAAGCAAAAGGATAAGCAGAAGCAGAAAGAGACGCAGAAGGAGAAGCAGCACGAGAAGTAGGAGAAGCAGGAGAAGCAGAAGCAGGAGAAGCAGAAGAAACAGAAGACGCAGAAGCAGAATGAGAAGCAGAAGGAGAAATTGAAGCAGAAGCAGAAGGAGAAGCAAAAGCAGAAGGAGAAGCAGAAGAAGGAGAAGCAGAAGAAACAGAAGAAGCAGAGGCAGTAGCAGAAGCAGAAGATGCAGAAGCAGAAGGAGAAGCACAAGGAAAAGCAGAAGAACGAGAAGGAGAAGGAGAAACAGAAGGAGGAGCAGAAAGAGAAGCAGAAGAAGGAGAAGGAGACGGAAAAGCAGCAGGAGAAGCAGAAAGAGCAGCAGAAGGAGAAGCATGAGATACAGAAACAGGAGAAGCAGAAGTAAAGGAATCAGGAGAAGGACAAGAAGCAGAAGCAGAAGGAGAAGCAGAAACAGAAGGAGAAGCAGAAAGAGAAGGAGGGGAAGCAGAAGAAGCAGAAGCAGGAGAAGCAGAAGCATGAGAATCCGAAGAAGCAGAAGCAGAACCTGAAGCAGAAGGAGAAGCAGGAGAAGGAGAAGAAGCAGAATCTGGAAAAGCAGCTGAAGGAGAAGCAGAAGCAGAAAGAGAATCAAAAGCAGAAGGAGAAGCAGAAGAAACAGAAGACGTAGAAGCAGTAGCAGTTGTAGCTGAAGCAGAAGGAGAAGCTGAAGGATAAGCAGAAGAACAAGAAGGAGAAGGAGAAACAGAAGGAGAAGCAGAAGGAGAAGCAGAAAGAGAAGCAGGTAAAGCAGAAGAAGAAGAAGCAGAAGGAGAATCAGAAGGAGAAACAGAAGAAGGAGAAGGAGAAGTAGAAGCAGAAGAAGATGCAGAAGGAGAAGCAGGAGAAGCAGAAGAAGCAGAAGCAGAAGGAGAAGCAGGAAAAGCAGAAGAAGCAGAAGCAAAAGAAGGAGATGAGAAGCAGAAGAAGAAGAAGGAGCATAAGGACAAGCACAAGCAGAAGGAGATGCAGAAGGAGAAGCAGGAGAAACAGAAGAAGCAGAAGCTGAAGGAGAAGCAGAAGTAGGAGAAGGAGAAGGAGGAGAAGCAATAGCAGAAGGAGAAGCAGAAGCGGAATGAGAAGCAGAAAGAAAAGCAGGAGAAGCACAAGAAGCAGAAGCAGGAGAAGCCGAAAGAGAAGAAGCAGAAGAAGCAGAAACAGAAGCAGAAGTAGGAGCAGAAGCAGAAGGAGAAGCAGCAGAAGAAGTAGAACCAGAAATTCAGGCAGGAGAAACAGAAGAAGCAGAAGCAGAAAGAGAAGCAAAAAGAGAAGCAGAAGGAGAAGGAGAAGAAGCAGCAGAAGGAGAAGCAGCAGAAGAAGCAGAAAAACAAGCAGGAGAAGCAGAAGCAGAAAGAGAAGTAGAAGCAGAAGAAGCAGAAGCAGAAGAAGAAGCAGTAGAAGCATAAGAAGCAGAAGCAGGAGAAGCAGAAGCAGAACAAGAAGAAGCATAAGAAGCAGAAGCAGAAGAAGAGGGAGAAACAGAAAAAGGAGAAGGAGCAGCAGAAGGTGAAGCAGAAGGAGATGGAGAAGCAGAAAGAGAAGCAGAAACAGAAGGAGAAGAAGAAGGATTAGTTGGAGAATCAGAAGAAGCAGAAGCAGAAAGAGAAGCAGAAGAAGGAGAAGGAGAAGCAGAAGCAGAGGAAAGGAAGGAGAAGCAGAAGAAGCAGAAGTAGGAGAAGCAGAAGAAGAAGAAGAAGAGAAGAAGAGAGAAGAGAGAGAGAGAGAGAGATGAGAGAGAGAGAGAGAGAGCATAAGGAGAGCAGTAGAAGCAGA
>NW_012303148.1:0-3094 GCF_000151885.1 Dipodomys ordii | reverse complement strand
CAAGGGGACACAGCAGTACACAGTGGGGGACACAGCGGGGGACAAAGCGGGACACAACGGGGGACATAGTGAGGACACAGCGGGACCCAGCGGGACACAGAGTCGATACAGCGGGGACACAGTGGGACAGAGCGGGGTACACAGCTGGGGACACAAAGGGACACAGTGGGGGACACAGCGGGACACAGCGGGACACAGTGGGACACAGCGGGGACAAAGCATGAGACACAGCAGGGGACATAGGGGGAGACAGCGGGGGACTCAGCGAGGACACAGCGGGACACAGCGGGGACTCTGCGGGAGACACAGCGGGGGATAAAGCAGGACACCAAGAAACACAGTGTGACACAGAAAGGCACAGCGGGCTACACAGCTGGGGACACAACGGAAAACAGCCGGGGACACAGCGGGACACTGCGGGACCCAGCGGAAAAGAGCTGTGACTCTGTGGTGACACAGCGGGACACAGTGGGGGACACAGCAGGACACATCGGGGGACACAGCGGAACACAGTGGGGGACAGAGCGTGGAACACAGCGAGACACAGCGGGGACAAAGCTGGACACAGCGGGGTACACAGCAGGACACGGCGGGGACACAGCGGGGACACAGCGGGACACAGCGGGTCACAGCAGGGACAAAGCGGGACACAGCAGGACACAGCGGGGGACACAGGAGGGACACAGCGGGGACACAGCGGGGACACAGCGGGACACAGCAGGTCACAGCAGGGACACAGCGAGGACACAGCAGGACAGAGCGGGGGACACAGGGGAACACAGCGGGACACAGCAGGGGACACAGGAGGGACACAGCGGGGACACAGCGAGGACACAGCTGTACACAGCGGGGGACAAAGGGAGGACACAGCGGGACACAGCAGGGGACACAGCGGAACACAGGAGTACACAGCAGGACACAGCGGTACACAGCGGGGGACACAGCGGGACACAGAGGGGGACACAGAGGGCTACACACCGGGACACAGCGGGGAACACAGTGAGGACACAGCGGGACACAGCGTCAACAAAGAGGGGACACAGCGGGACTCAGTGTGGGACACAGCAGTACACAGAGGGACACAGCGGGACACAGAGGGGGAAACAGAAAGGTATACAGTGTGATATAGCGGGGAACAAAGCGGGACAGAGCGGGACACAGCGGAACACAGCGGGACACAGTAGGGACACAGCAGTAGACAAAGCAGGACCAGCGCGGGCCACAGCGGGACACAGCAGGACACAGCGGGGACACAGCGGGACTCAGCGAGGGACACAGCAGTACACAGCGGGACACAGCGGGGGACACAGCGAGGACAAAGCGGGACACAGGGGGGAAAAAGCAGGACACAACGGGGACACAGCAGTGTACACAGCAGGACACAGCGGGGGACACAGCGGGACACAGCGGGGGACACAACGGGGGACACAGCGGGACACAGCCGGACACAGCGGGGGACACAGTGAGGGACACAGCGGACACAGCGGGGGACACAGCGGGGGACAGAGCGGACACAGTGGGACACAACAGGGACAAATTGGGGGACACAGCGGGACACAGCAGGACACAGCGGGGGACACAGCGGGACACAGCGGGACATAGTGGGGACACAGCAGAGGACAAAGCGGGACACAGCGGGACACAATGGGGACACAGCGCGACACAGCGGGTGACACATAGGGAAACCGCAGGGGACAAAGCGAGGACACAGCGGGACACAGCGGGGACACAGGGGGGACTCAGTGGGGGACACAGCCTGGGACAAAGCGGGACAGCACGGGACACAGAGGGACACAGCGCGGTAACAGCGGGACACAGAGGGTTACACAGAAGGGTACACAGTGGGACACAGCGGGGAACACAGCGGGACACAGCATGACACAGCGGAACACAGCGGGACACAGTAGGGACACAGCAGTAGACAAAGCGGGACACAGCAGGGACACAGCAGGACACATCTGGGGACACAGTGAGGTCACAGCGGGACAGAGCGAGGGATACACCGAGGACACAGCGGGACACAGCGGAACAAAGCGGGACACAGTAGGGACACAGCAGTAGGCAAAGCGGGACACAGCAGGGGACACAGCAGGACACAACGGGGGACACAGTGAGGTCACAGCGGGACAGAGCGGGGGATACACCGAGGACACAGCGGGACACAGCGGGACAGAGCGGGGGACACAGCGGGAGACACAGCGGGACACAGCGGGGACACAGCGGGACACAGCGG
Organism: Dipodomys ordii; assembly: GCF_000151885.1. Lineage (NCBI taxonomy): Eukaryota > Metazoa > Chordata > Mammalia > Rodentia > Heteromyidae > Dipodomys > Dipodomys ordii. The sequence goes on along the minus strand of NW_012303148.1, from coordinate 861 downwards.
GACACAAGGGGCCACAGCAGGGGACACATCGCGACACAGCGGGACACATCAAGGACAGAGCGGGACACAGCGTGACACAGACAGACACAGCAGGAGAAACAGCGGGACAGAGCGGGGACACACCTGGACACAGCGGGCCACCACGGGACAGAGCAGTACACAGCTGGACACAGCGGTGACACTGCAGGGACACAGCGGGACACAGCGGGGAACACAGCAAGGACACAGCAGGACACAGCGGGGGACACAGCGAGGACACAGCGGGACACAGCGCAACACAGCGGGGGACACAGCGGGACACAGCGGGGGACACAGTGTGACAGAGCAAGACAAAGCGGGGTCACAGCAGTGGACACAGTGGGACACAGCGGGGGACACAGCGGGACACAGCGGGGGACACAACGGGACACAGCGGGACACAGTGGGATACAGCGGTGACAAAGCGTGAGACACAGCTGGGGACAGAGCGGGAGACAGCGGGGGACACAGCGAGGACACAGCGGGACACAGCGGGGACACAGCGGGGACTCAGCGGGGGACACAGCGGGGGACAAAGCGGGACACCAAGGTACACAGTGTGACACTGCGGGACACAACGGGGTACACAGCTGGGGACACAACGGGAAACAGCGGGGGACACAGCGGGACACATCGGGACACAGCAGGAAACAGCGGTGACCCTGCGGGGACACAGCGGGACAAAGTGGTGGACACAGCAGGACACAGCGGGGGACACAGCGGAACACAGTGGGGGACAGAGCGTGGAACACAGCAAGACACAGCGGGGACAAAGCTGGACACAGCGGGGTACAAAGTGGGAAACAGCGGGGACACAGCGGGGACACAGCGGACACAGCGGGT
>NW_012303147.1:0-3094 GCF_000151885.1 Dipodomys ordii | reverse complement strand
CAGCAGGACACAGCGGGGGACACAGCGGGACACAGCGGGACACAGCGGGTGACACAGCGGGACACAGCAGGACACAGCGGGAGACACAGCGGGACATAGCTGGACACAGCTGGGGACACAGCGGTGACACAGTGGGACACAGAGTGGGACACAGCGAGAACACAGCGGGACACAGCAGGGAACAAAGCGGGAGACAGCGGGGGACACAACGAGGACACATCGGGGCACACAGCGACGACAGAGCGGGACACATCGGGGGACACAGCAGGGGACACAGCGGGACACAGCGAGACACAGCGGTGGACACAGCGGGGGACACAGTGGGACAGAGCAGGGGACACAGCAGAGGACACAGAGGGACACAGCGGGACACAGCACGGGACACAGGGGGTACACAGTGGGACACATTGGGGGACACAGCGGGACAAAGCAGGGGACACGGGGGGACAAAGCGGGACACAACCGGGGACACAGCGGCGACACAGCGGCGACACAGCGGGACTCAGCAGGGTAACAGCAGGACACAGCGGGACACAGCGGGGGACACAGGGGGTACAAAGCGGGACAGAGCTGGATACACAGCGAGGACACAGCGGGACACAGCGGGGACACAGCGGGGACACAGCGGGACACAGCGGGGGACACAGTGGGGCAGACCAGGGGATTCACCAGAGGACACAGGGACACAGCGGGACAGAGTCGGGGAAATAGGGAGGACACAGTGGGACAAAGGTGGGGACACAGCGAGGACACAGCGGGGTACACAGCGGTGACACAGTGTGACACAGCCTAGGACACAGCGAGGACACAGCAGGACACAACGGGACACAGAGTGGGACAAAGCGGGAGACAGCGGGAGACACAGCTGGACACAGCAGGATACACATCGGGACACAGCGGGGACATAGCGGGGGACACAGCGGGACACAGCGGGGACTAAGCGGAGGACCAGGGTGAGACATAGAGGGACACAGCGGGGGACACAGCGAGGACAAAGCGGGACATAGTGGGGACAGAGCGAGACTCAGCGGGGGACACAGCGGGGCACAAAGCGGGACACAACGGGACACAGCGGGACACAGCGGGGACACTTTGGAGACACAGCGGGACACAGCGGGGGACACAGCGGTACACAGCTGGGGACAGAGCTGGGGACACAGCGGGACACAGAGGGGACACAGCTGGTCAGAGCAGGGTACACAGATGGACACACGGGAGACACAGCGGGACACAGCGGGGGACAGAGTGAGGACACAGCGTGACAGAGCGGGTGATATAGCGAGGACACAGCGGGACACATCGCAACACAGCGGGACACAGTGGAAACACAGCAGGGGACACAGTGGGCCACAGCGGGGGACACAGTGGAACACAGCGGGGGACACAGCGGGAGACACAGTGGGACACAGCGGGGTACACAGAGAGGACACAACGGGATCCAGCGGGACACAGCGTCAATACAGCTGGGACACAGCGGGAAACAGCAGGGTACACAGCTGGGGACACAACGGGACACAGTGGGGGACATAGCGGGACACAGCGGGACACAGCGGGACACAGCGGGACATAGCGGGACACTTCGGAACACAGCGGGACACAGCAGGGACACAGCAGGGGACACAGCGGGGGACAAAGCGGGGGACACAGCGGGACACAGCGGGTAACATAGCAGGGTACGCAGTGGGACACAGCGTGACACAGCGGTGGACACAATGGGGACACAGCGGGACACAGCGGGGGACACAGCGAGGACATAATGGGATACAGCGGGGACACAGCATGACTGAGCAGGGGACACAGCAGTACACAGCGGGACACAGCGGGACACAGCAGGGGACACAGCACGGAACACAGCGAGGACACCGCGAGTCCCAGCGGGACACAGCAAGGACACAGAGGGACACAGCAGCGACACAGCGAGACTCATCGGGGGACACAGCGGGACACAGCGGGACACAGCGGGGACGCAGCAGGGACACAGCGGGGGACAGAACGGGGGACAGAGCGGGAGACAGAGGCAGACACAGTGAAGACACAGCGGGACACAGCGAGGACAAAGCGGGACACAGCGGGGACACAGTGGGTGACACAGCGGGGACACAGCGGGACACAGCGGGGGACAAAGCGGGACACAGCGGGGCCAGAGCAAGGACAAAGCGGGGGACACAGCAGGGAACACAGCGGGACACAGCGGAGACACAGCTGCACACAGCGTGATACTAAGCGGGAAAAATCAGGGACACAGCGAGGACACAGCGGGACACAGCGGGACACAGCGGGACACTGCGGACACAGTGGGTACACAGCAGGGACACAGCAGCGGACACAGTGGGACACAGCGGGACACAGCGTGGGACCCAGCAGGATACAGCGGAGGACACAGCGTGGGACACAGCGGGACACAGCGGGGGACACAGCGAGGAAAAAGCGGGACACAGCGGAGACACAGCGGATGACACAGCGGGGTCACAGCAGGACACAGCGGGACACAGCGAGGGGACACAGCGGGACACAGCGGGGACACAGCGGGGACACAGCAGGGGACAGAGCGGGGAACAGAGCGGGACTCATCTGGACACAGCAGGACACAGCGGCGGGCACAGCGGGACATAGCGGGAGACACAGCGAGGACACAGCAGGACACAGCAGGACACAACGGGACACAGTGGGGACACAGCAGGGGACAGAGCGGGACACAACGAGGGACAGAACGGGACACAGCCGGGGACACAGCGGGGGACACAGCAGCACACAGCGGGGGACACAGCGGGGGAAAAGCAAGACACCATGGGACACAGCGGGACACAGCGAGGTCATTGCGGGGACACAGCGGGAAACAGCCCGGGACACAGCGGGACACAGCAGGGGACACAGAGGGGATACAGCGGGACACCGCAGGACACAATGGGGTCACAGCGGGACACAGCGGGGGACACAGAGGTGACACAGCGGGACATAGCGGGACACAGCGGGCGACCCAGCAGGATACAGCAGGGGACACCGTGGGGGACACAGCGGGACACAGCGGGGGACACAGCGAGGAAAAAGCGGGACACAGCGGGGACACACTGGGTGACACAGCGGGGACACAGCA
>NW_012303146.1:0-3094 GCF_000151885.1 Dipodomys ordii | reverse complement strand
TGATTCTGCTTCTTCTCCTTCTTCTTCTCCTTCTGCTTCTGCTTCTTCTGCTTCTCCTGCTACTCCTTCTGCATCTCCTTCTGCTTGTGCTTTTCCTTCTGCTTCTTCTTCTGCTTCTGCTTCTCCTTCTTCTGCTTCTCCGTCTGTTTCTGCTTCTTCTGTTTTTCCTGCTTCTCCTACTGCTTCTCATTCTTCTTCTCCTTCTGTTTCTCCTTGTCGTTATTCTGCTATTCCTTCTGCTTCTCTATCTGCTTCTGCATCTTCAGCTTCTTCTGCTACTGCTTCTGCTTCTGCTTCTTCTGTTTCTTCTGTTTCTCTTTCTGCTTCTCCTTCTGCTTTTGCTTCTCTTTCTGCTTCTGCTTCTCCTTCTGGTTCTCCTTCTTCTCCAGATTCTGCTTCTTCTGCTTCTCCTGCTTCTCCTTCTGCTTCAGGTTCTGCTTCTGCTTTTTCTGCTTCTATTTCTGCTTCTCCTTCTCTTTCTGCTTCTCTTTCTGCTTCTGCTTCTTATCCTTCTTCTATTTCTTTTGATTCTGCTTCTCCTGCTTCTGCTTCTCCTGCTTCTCCTTCTGTTTCTCCTTATGCTTCTCCTTCTGCTTCTCCTTCTTCTGCTTCTACTTCTGCTTCTGCTTCTCCTTATGCATCTTCTTCTGTTTCAAATTCTCCTTCTTCTGCTTTTCATTCTGCTTCTGCTTCTCCTGCTTCTGCTTCTTCTGCTTCTCCTGCTTCTCCTTCTGCTTCTCTTTCTGCTTCTGCTTATCCTTCTGTTTCTCCTACTCCAAATCCTTCTCTTTCTCCTTCTCCTTCTTCTTCTTCTGCTTCTCCTTCTGCTTCTCCTTCTGCTTTTGCTTCTCTTTCTGCTTCTGCTTCTCCTTCTGGTTCTCCTTCTTCTTCTCCAGATTCTCCTTCTTCTGCTTCTCCTGCTTCTCCTTCTGCTTTAGGTTCTGCTTTTGCTTCTTCGGCTTCTTCTGCTTCTATTTTTGCTTCTCCTTCTGTTTCTGCTTCTCTTTCTGCTTCTGCTTCTTCTCCTTCTTCTATTTCTTCTGATTCTGCTTCTCCTGCTTCTGCTTCTCCTGCTTCTCCTTCTGTTTCTCTTTAGGCTTCTCCTTCTGCTTCTCCTTCTTCTGCTTCTACTACTGCTTCTGCTTCTTCTTCTGCATCTTCTGTTTCAATTTCTCCTTCTTCTGCTTTTCATTCTGCTTCTCCTGCTTCTGCTTCTTCTGCTTCTCCTTCTCATTCTCCTTCTCTTTCTGCTTCTGCTTATCCTTCTGTTTCTCCTACTCCTAATCCTTCTCTTTCTCCTTGTTCTTCTTCTGCTTCTCGTTCTTCTTCTGCTTCTTCTGCATGTTCTGTTTCTTCTGCTTCTACTTTTCCAGCTTCTGCTGCTTCTGCTTCTCCTTCTGCTTCAAGTTCTCCTTCTGCTTCTTGGACTTCTATCTGTTTCTTCTGCTTCTGCTTCTCCTGCTACTGCTTCTACTGCATCTTCTGCTTCTCTTTTGCATCTGCTCTGCTTCTCATCTGCTCCTTCTCCATCTTCTGTTCTCTCATCATCTGCTTCTCCCGCTTCTGCTTCATCTGCTTCTCGTGCTTGTCGTTCTCCATCTGCTTCTCCTTCTCCTTCTTCTGCTTCTCTTTCTGCTTCTGCTTCTTCTGATTCTCCAACTTCTTCTTCTTCTTCTCCTTCTATTTCTGCTTCTCTTTCTGCTTCTGCATCTCCTTCTGCTTCACCTTCTGCTGCTCCTTCTCCTTCTTCTGTTTCTCCCTCTGCTTCTGCTTCTTATGCTTCTTCTTTTTCTTCTGCTTCTGCTTCTGCTGCTTCTGCTTCTTATGCTTCTACTGCTGCTTCTTCTGCTTCTGCTTCTTCTGCTTCTACTTCTCTTCCTGCTTCTGCTTCTCCTGCTTGTTTTTCTGCTTCTTCTGCTGTTTTTTCTACTTTCCCTTCTGCTTCTCTTTTGGCTTCTCCTTCTGCTTCTGCTTCTTCTGTTTCTGCTGCCTGAATTTCTGGTTCTACTTCTTCTGCTGCTTCTCCTTCTGCTTCTGCTTCTCCTTCTGCTTCTGTTTCTGCTTCTTCTCTTTCGGCTTCTCCTGCTTCTGCTTCTTGTCCTCCTCCTGCTTCTCTTTCTGTTTCTCATTCTGCTTCTGCTTCTCCTTCTGCTTCTGCTTCTCCTCCTTCTCCTTCTCCTACTTCTGTTTCTCCTTCAGCTTCTGCTTCTTCTGCTTCTCCTGCTTCTCCTTCTGCATCTCCTTCTGCTTGTGCTTGTCCTTATGCTTCTTCTTCTGCCTCTGCTTCTCCTTCTCCTTCTTTTGCTTCTCCTTTTGCTTCTGCTTCTTCTGCTTTTCCTGCTTCTCCTTCTGTTTCTGCTTCTTCTTCTTCTCCTTCTGCATTTCTTCTGCTTCTCCTTCTCCTTCTTCTGCTTCTCCTTCTGATTCTCCTTCTGCTTCTTATTCTTTTGCTTTACCTGCTTCTCTTTCTTCTTCTCCTTCTGCTTCTCCTTCTGTTTCTCCTTCTCCTTCTTGTTCTTCTGCTTTTCCTTCTGCTTCTGCTACAACTGCTACTGCTTCTACTTCTGATTCTTCTGCTTCTCCTTCTGCTTTTGATTCTCTTTCTGCTTCTGCTTCTCCTTCTGCTTCTCATTCTGCTTCTCCAGATTCTGATTCTTCGGCTTCTCCTGCTTCTCCTTCTGCTTCAGGTTCTGCTTCTGCTTCTTCGGATTCTTATGCTTCTGCTTCTCCTGCTTCTGCTTCTTCTGCTTCCCCTCCTTCTCTTTCTGCTTCTCCTTCTGCTTCTGCTTCTTGTCCTTCTCCTGTTTCTTCTGCTTGTTCTTCTCCTGTTTCTGCATCTCCTGCTTCTCCTTCTGCTTTTCTTTCTGCTTCTCTTTCTGCTTCTCCTGCTGCTTTTCCTTCTCCTGCTCCTTCTTCTGCTTCTCTTTCTGCTTCTCCTTCTGTTTCTCCTTCTCCTTCTCGTTCTTCTGCTTTTCCTTCTGCTTCTCCTTCTGCTTCTACATCTTCTGCTACTGCCTCTGCTTCTTCTGTTTCTTCTGCTTCTCTTTGTGCTTCTCCTTCTGCTAAAAACCTCTCTTTCTGCTTCTGCTTCTCC
>NW_012303145.1:0-3094 GCF_000151885.1 Dipodomys ordii | reverse complement strand
GTGAAGCTGAATTGAAGCTGAATGAAGCTGATGATGCAGAAGTAGAACTTCAAGCTTAAGGAGAAGCAGGAGAAGCAGATGTAGCAGAATTTGGAGTAGAAGGAGTTCCAGATGGTGAAGCAGTTGCAGTATGTGATGTTTTGCAGAAGGAGTAGCAGAATGAGAAGCAGAAGATCAGAAGAAGCAGAGGCAGAAGCAGTAGCAGAAGAAGCTGATGATGCAGAAGCAGATAGAGAAGCAGCAGGAATAGCAGAATAACGAGAAGGAGAAACAGGAGGAGAAGAAGAATGAGAAGCAGAAGGAGAAGCAGGAAAAACAGAAGAAGCAGAAACAGACGGAGAAACAGAAGAAGGAGAAGCAGAAGCAGAAGAAGAAGCAGAAGGAAAAGCACAAGCAGAAGGAGATGCAGAAGGAGTAGCAGGAGAAGCAGAAGAAGCAGAAGCAGAAGGAGAAGAAGAAGGAGAAGAAGCAGAATCAGAAGAAGCAGAAGGAGAAGTAGAAAGAGAAGCCGACGAAGAGAAGCAGAACGAGAAGCAGGAGAAGCAGAAGAAGCAGAGCGGGAGAAGCAGAAGAAGAAGAAACAGAAGAAATAGAAGGAGCAGAAGCAGAAGGAGGAGCAGAAGCAGAAGGAGAAGCAGAAGGAGAAGTAGAAGAAGGAGAAGGAGAAGGAAGCAGGAGAAGCAGAAGCAGAAGAAACAGGAGAAGGACAAGAAGCAGAGAAGAAGAAGAAAAAGAAGAAGGAGGAGGAGGAGGAGGAGGACGAAGACGCAGGAAAAGCAGAAGCAGCAGAAAGAGAAGAAGAAGAAGAAGAAGAAGAAGAAGAAGAAGAAGAAGAAGAAGAAGAAGAAGAAGAGAAGAAGAAGAAGAAGAAGAAGAAGAAGAAGAAAGATGAGGAGGAGGAGGAGGAAGAGGAAGAAGAAGAAGAAGAAGAAGAAGAAGAAGAAGAAGAAGAACAAGAAAAAGGAGAAGGAGAAGGAGAAGCAGTAGAAGCAGGAGAAGCAGAAGCAGGAGAAGCAGAAGCAGAAGAAAAAGAATAAGCATAAGAAGCAGAATCAGAGGGAGAAGCAGAAGCACAAGAAGCAGCAGAAGGAGAAGCACAAGCAGAAGAAGATGCAGAAGGAGAAGCAGTAGAAGCAGAAGAAGGAGAAGGAGAAGGCGAAAGAAAAGGATTAGGAGTAGGAGAAGCAAAAGGATAAGCATAAGCAGAAAGAGACGCAGAAGGAGAAGCAGCACGAGAAGTAGGAGAAGCAGAAGCAGGAGAAACAGAAGACGCAGAAGCAGAATGAGAAGCAGAATGAGAAATTGAAGCAGAAGCAGAAGCAGAAGGAGAAGCAGAAGCAGAAGGAGAAGCAGAAGAAGGAGAAGGAGAAGCAGAAAGAGAATCAGCACGAGAAGTATGAGAAGCAGGAGAAGCAGAAGCAGGAGAAGCAGAAGAAACAGAAGACGCAGAAGCAGAATGAGAAGCAGAAGGAGAAATTGAAGCAGAAGCAGAAGCAGAAGCAGAAGGAAAAGCAGAAGCAGAAGGAGAAGCATTAGAAGGAGAAGGAGAAGCAGAAAGAGAAGCAGAAAGAGAAGCACAACGACAAGCAGGAGAAGCAGAAGCAGGAGAAGCAGAAGCAGAAGAAACATAGGAAGGAGAAGAAGCAGAAGGAGAAGCAGAAACAGAAGGAAAAGCAGAAAGAGAAGCAGAAGAAGCAGCAGCAGGAGAAGCAGAAGCAGAAGAAGCAGAAGAAGCAGAAGCAGAACTTGTAGCAGAAGGAGAAGCAGGAGAAGCAGAAGAAGCAGAATCTGGAGAAGCAGAAGGAGAAGCAGAAGCAGAAAGAGAAGCAAAAGCAGAAGGAGAAGCAGAAGGGGAAGCAGAAGAAACAGAAGAAGCAGAGGCAGTAGCAGAAGAAGCAGAAGATGCAGAAGCAGAAGGAAAAGCAGAAGAACGAGAAGGAGAAGGAGTAGGAGAAACAGAAGGAGAAGCAGAAAGAGAAGCAGAAGAAGGAGCAGGAGAAGGAAAAGCAGCAGGAGAAGCAGAAAGAGCAGCAGAAGGAGAAGCAGGAGATGCAGAAACTTGAGAAGCAGAAGCAGAAGAAACACAAGAAGGACAAGAAGCAGAAGCAGAAGGAGAAGCAGAAACAGAAGGAGAAGCAGGAAGAGAAGGAGGGAAAGCAGAAGAAGCAGAAGCAGGAGAAGCAGAAGCATAAGATTGTGAAGAAGCAGAAGGAGAACCTGAAACAGAAGGAGAAGCAGGAGAAGCAGAAGAAGCAGAATCTGAAGAAGCAGAATAAGAAGCAGAAAGAGAAGCAGAAGCAGAAAGAGAATCAAAAGCAGAAGGACAAGCAGAAGAAACAGAAGAAGTAGAAGCAGAAGCAGTTGTAGCAGAAGCAGAAGGAAAAGCAGAAGAACAAGAAGGAGAAGGAGAAACAGAAGGAGAACCAGAAGGAGAAGCAGAAGCAGAAAGAGAAGCAAAAGCAGAAGGAGAAGCAGAAAGAGAAGCAGAAGAAACAGAACAAGCAGAAGCAGAAGCAGTAGCAGAAGAAGCTGAAGATGCAGAAGCAGATAGAGAAGCAGAAGGAATAGCAGAATAACGAGAAGGAGAAACAGAAGGAGAAGAAGAATGAGAAGCAGAAGGAGAAGCAGGAAAAACAGAAGAAGCAGAAACAGACGGAGAAGCAGAAGAAGGAGAAGCAGAAGCAGAAGAAGAAGCAGAAGGAAAAGCACAAGCAGAAGGAGATGCAGAAGGACTAGCAGGAGAAGCAGAAAAAGCAGAAGCAGAAGGAGAAGCAGAAGGAGAAGAAGCAGAATCAGAAGAAGCAGAAGGAGAATAGAAAGAGAAGCCGACGAAGAGAAGCAGAACGAGAAGCAGGAGAAGCAGAAGAAGCAGAGCGGGAGAAGCAGAAGAAGAAGAAACAGAAGAAATAGAAGGAGCAGAAGCAGAGGGAGGAGCAGAAGCAGAAGGAGAAGCCGAAAGAGAAGCAGGAAAAGCAGAAGAAGTAGAAGCAGAAGAACCAGAAGCAGAAGAAACAGGAGAAGGACAAGAAGCAGAAGCAGAAGCAGAAGGAGAAGCAGAAAGAGAAGCAGTAGAAGCAGAAGACGCAGGAAAAGC
>NW_012303144.1:0-3095 GCF_000151885.1 Dipodomys ordii | reverse complement strand
TCATGTCCCGCTGTGTCCGCGCTGTGTTTCCGGCTGTGTCCCGCTGTGTACCCCTCTGTGTCCCCCGCTGTGTCCCGCTGTGTCCCCTCTCTGTCCCCTACTGTCCCCCGATGTGTCCCCTGCTGTGTCTTGCTCTGTCGCCCGCTTTGTCCCGCTGTGCCCCTGCAGTGTCCCCGCTGTGTCCCACTGTGTCACACTGTGTCCCATGTTGTCCCGCTTTGTCCCCCGCAGTGACATCGCAGTGTTTCCCGCTGTGTCCTGCTGTGTCCTCGCTGTGTTCCCCGCTGTGTCCTGCTGTGTCCCCCGTTGTGTCCACCGCTGTGTCCTCGCTGTGTCCCCCGCTTTGTCCCGCTGTGTCCTCGCTGGGTCCCCCGCTGTGTCCCGCTGTGTCCCCCGCTGTGTCCCCCGCTGTGTCCGACTGTGTCCCGCTCTTTCCCCGCTGTGTCCAGCGGTGTCCTTTTGTGTCACGCTGTTTCCCCGCTGTGTCCCTGCTGTGTCCCTCTGTGTACCCCGCTGTGTCCAGCTTTGTCCCCGCTGTGTCTCGCTGTGTCCCACGCTCTGTCCCACACTGTGTCCCGCAGTGTCCCCCGCTGTGTCCCGCTGTATCCCCCGCTGTGTCCCACTGTGTCCCCCGCTGAATCCCCGCTGTGTCACCGCTGTGTCCCGCTGTTTCCTCGCTGTGTCCCCTGCTGTCTCCCTCTCTGCCCCCGCTGTGTCTCACGCTTTGTCCCCGCTGTGTCCCACTGTGTCTCGCTGTGTCCGGCTGTGCCTCCACTGTGTCTCGTTGTGTCCACAGTGTGTACCACGCTGTGTAACGCTGTGCCCGCTGTATCGATGCTGTGTCTGCTGTGTCCGCTGTGTCTCGCTGTGTTCCCCACTGTGTCCCGCTGTGTCCCCCGCTGTGTCCCCCGCTGTGTCCTCGTTGTGTCCCCTGTGTTCCCGCTGTGTCCTCACTGGGTAGCCCACTGTGTCCCACTGTGTCTCCGCTGTGTACCACACTGTGTAACTCTGTGTGCCCGCTGTATCGACGCTGTGTCCCGCTGTGTCCACGCTGTGTCCTCGCTGTGTTCCCCGCTGTGTCCTGCTGTGTCCCCCGCTGTGTTCCCCGCTGTGTCTCCCTGTGTCCCCCGCTGTGTCCTGCTGTGTCCTCGCTGGGTCTCCCGCTGGGTCCCGCTGTGTCCCCCGCTGTGTCCCGCTGTGTCCCGCTGTGTCCTCGCTGTGTCCCCCGCTGTGTCCCGTTGTGTTCCTAGCTGTGTACCCCGTTGTGTCCCGCTGTATCGACTCTGTGTCCCACTGGGTCCCGCTGTTTCCTTCCTGTGTTCCCCGCTGTGTCTCGCTGTGTCCCCGCTGTATCGATGCTGTGTCCCTGCTGTGTCCCGCTGTTTCCCGCTCTGTCCTCGCTGTGTCCCCAGCTGTGTCCCGTTTTGTCCCCAGCTGTGTCCCCCGCTATGTCCTGCTGTGTGTACTGCTGTGTCCACACTGTGTCCGCTGTGTCTCGCTGTGTCCCGCTGTGTCTTCTCTGTGTCCCCTGCTATGTTCCGCTGTGTCCTCGCTGTGTCCCCCGCTGTGTCCCGCTGTGTCCCCATTGAGTCCCCCGCTGTGTCGCGCTGTGTCCTGCTGTGTCCCCCGCATGTGTCCGCTGCTGTGTCCTGCTGTGTCCCCCGCTGTGTCACCAATGTGTCCCGCTGTGTTCTCGCTGTGTCCCGCTGTGTCTCGCTGTGCCCCCACTCTGTCCCGTTGTGTCAACAGCTGGGTACCACGCTGTGTAACACTGTGTCCCCGCTGTATGGACGCTGTGTCCTGCTGTGTCCCGCTGTGTCCTTGCTGTGTTCCCCGCTGTGTCCCGCTGTGTCCCCAGCTGTGTCACCCGCTGTGTCCCGCTGTGTCCTCGCTGGGTCCCCCACTGTGTCCTGCTGTGTCCCCCGCTGTGTTCCCCACTGTGTCCCCCTATGTCCCCCGCTGTGTAATGCTGTGTCCTCGCTGGGTCTCCCGCTGGGTCCCGCTGTGTCCCCCGCTGTGTCCCGCTGTGTCCCGCTGTGTCCTCGCTGTGTCCCCCGCTGTGTCCCGTTGTGTTCCTAGCTGTGTACCCCGTTGTGTCCCGCTGTATCGACTCTGTGTCCCACTGGGTCCCGCTGTTTCCTTCCCGCTGTGTCCCGCTGTGTATCCCGCAGTGTCCAGCTGTGTCACCGCTGTGTCCCGCTGTGGCCCATCTCTGTCTCAGCTGTACCCCTCTGTGTCCCCCGCTGTGTTCCGCTGTGTCCCGCTGTGTCCCCCACTTTGTCCTGCTGTGTCTCCGCAGTGTCCCCGCTGTGTCCCGCTGTGTCACACTGTGTCCCGTGGTTTCCCACTTTGTCCCCCGCTGTGTCCCCCGCTGAGTCCCCTCTGTTTCGACGCTGTGTCCCGCTGTTTCCCGCTGTGTCCGCGCTGTGTCCCCCGCTGTGTCCCGCTGTGTCCCCGTTGTGTCCCGCTGTGTCCCGCTTTGTTCCCTGCTGTGTCCCCACTGTGTCCCGCTGTGTCCCGCTGTGTTCCGCTGTGTCCCGCTGTGTCCCCCGCTGTGTCCTGCTGTGTCCCGCTGTGTCCCCCCATTTGTCCCTGTTGTGTCCCGCTGTGTCCGCTGTGTCCCCCGCTGTGTCCCCCGCTGTGTCCCGCTGTGTCCCGCTGTGTCCCCCGCTGTGTCCCGCTGTGTCCCTCTGTGTACTGCTGTGTCCCACGCTGAGTCCCGCTGTGTCCCCGCTGTGTCCCGCTGTGTCCCATCTGTGTCCCCCGCTGTGTCCGGCTTGTCCCGCTGTGTCCCCCGCTGTGTCCCTCGCTGTGTCCCGCTGTGTCCTCAGTGTATCCCCCGCTCTGTCCCGCTGTGACCTCACTGTGTCCCCCGTTGCGTTGTGATGTGACTGCATCTGTCGCTGAGTGTGGCAGAATGTGTCGCTGTCTGTGACTGATGTATACCGCTGCGCACTGAGTCGCCCAGGTGTGTTACCGAGTGTGTATGCGCTGTGTCGCGATAGTGTCTCGGTGTACCCCAATGCGCCACAGTGTGTCGTTGCAGTGACACGTGTGCATCCCTCTGTGTGCCGTGACGCCCCAGTTTGCCCCAG
>NW_012303143.1:0-3095 GCF_000151885.1 Dipodomys ordii | reverse complement strand
TCAGGGGACACAGCGGTGGACACATGCCGGACACAGCGGGACACAGCAGCGTTTTTATAGGGGGGACCCAGCGGGACCCAGCGCGGGACACAGCGTGGACACATTGGGACACAGCGGGGACACAGTGGGACACAGCGGGGGACACAGCAGTACACAGCGGGACACAGCGGGTCACAGCGAGGGACACAGAGGGGTACATAGCGGGACACAGTGGGGAACACAGGGAGGACCCAGCGGGACCCAGCGGGACCCAGCCTCGATACAGCGGGGACACAGCGGGACACAGTGGGGTACACAGCTGGGGACACAACGGGACACAGCGGGGGACACCGCGAGGACACAGCAGAACACAGCGTGGGAAACAGCGAGGACACAGCGGGACACAGCAAGACACAGCGGGACACAGTGGGGACACAGCAGTAGACACACCGAGACACAGCGGGGGACACAGCAGGACACAGCGGGGAACACAGCGAGGACATAGCGGGGACATAGCGGGGACACTGCGGGAACATAGTGGGACACAGCGGGGGACACAGCGGGACACAGTGGGACACAGCTAGGGACACAGTGGGAACATAGCAGGACACAGCAGGGGACACAGCGAGGACACAGCGGGACACAGTGGGACACAGCGTGGGACAAAGTGGGAGACAGCAGGGGACACAGCGAGGACACAGCGGGACACAGCGGCGACACATAGAGGACTCAGCAGGGGACACAGTGGGGGACAGAGCGGGACACATCGGGACACTGCGGGGCACAGCGGGGGACACAGCGGGACACAGCGGGGGACCCAGCGGGACACAGCGGGACACTGCGGGGTACAGCGGGGGACACAGCGGGACACAGCGGGGGACACAGGGAGGACACAGCTTAACAAAGCATGGAACAAAGCGAGGACACAGCGGGACACAGCGAGACACAGCGGGACACAGCAGGGACCCAGCAGTGGACACAGCGGGACACAGTGGGGGACAAAGCGGGACACCACGGAACACAGCAGGACACAGCGTGAAACAGCGGTGAACCTACGGGGACACAGCGGGACACAGCGGGGGACACAGCGGGACCGAGCGGGACACAGCGGGGGACACAGCGGGACACAGCGTCTATAGAGCGGGGACACAGCGGGACACAGCGGTGACACAGCGGGACCCAGCAGGGACACAACAAGGACACAGCGGATGACACAGCGGGACACAGCGGGACACAGAGGGGGACACAGCGAGGGACACAGCGGGGGACACAGCGGGAAACAGCGGGGACACAGAGGGGACTCAGCAGTGGACATAGCGGGGGACAAAGCGGGACACCACATGACACAGTGGGACACAGCGGGACACAGCGGGGACACTGTGGGGACACAGCGGGAGAAAGCGGGGGACCCAGCGGGACCCAGCGGGACCCAGCGGGGAAACAGCGGGGACACAGTGGGACACAGCGAGGACACAGCGGGACACAGCGGGACACTGCGGGGCACAGCAGGGGACACAGCGGGACACAGCGGGGGACACAGGGAGGACACAGCGGAACACAGGATGGGACAATGCGAGGACACAGCGGGAAACAGCGACACACAGCGGGACCCAGCGGGGACCCAGCAGTGGACAAAGCGGGACACAGCGGGGGACAAAGCAGGACACCACGGAACATAGCAGGACACAGCGTGAAACAGCGGTGAACCTGCGGGGACACAGCGGTACACTGCGGGGGACACAGCGGGACCCAGCGGGACACAGCGGGGGACACAGTCGGACACAGCAGGGACCCAGCGGGACCCAGCAGAACACAGCGGGGGACACAGCGGGACACAGCGGGGGACACAGCAGGGACACAGTGGGACACAGTAGGACACAGCGTGGGACAAAGCGGGAGACAGCGGAGGACACAGCGAGGACACAGCTGGACACAGCGGGGACACAGAGGGGACTCAGCAGGGGACATAGAGGGGAAAAAGCGGGACACCACGGGACACAGTAGGACACAGCGGGACACAGCGGGGACACTGTGGGACACAGCCAGGGGACACAGCGGTGGACAGCGGGGGACAGACAAGGGACACAGCGGGACACAGAGGGGAAACAGCTGGACACAGAAGGGTACACAGCGGGGCACAGCGGACACACAACGGGGACAGAGCTGGACACAGAGGGACACAGATGGGACAGAGCGTGACACAGCGGGACACAGCGGGACACAGCGCGGGGACACAGGGAGGACACAGCTGGACACTGAATGAGACAGAGCGAGGACACAGCCGGACACAGCGTGACACAGTGGGGACACAGCAGGGGACACAGCGGGACACAGCCGGGGACACAGAGGGACACGGCGGGGTACACAGCAAGGACAAAACGGGACACAGCTGGGGACACTGCGAGGACACAGTGGGACACTGCGGTGACACAGCGGGACACAGCTGGGTACACTGCGGGACACAGTGGGACACAGCGGGGACACAGCAAGGACACAGCGGGGGACAAAGCGGGACACCACAGAACACAGTGGGAAACAGCGGGACACAGCGGGGAAACTGCGGGGACACAGGGGGACAAAGCGTGGGACACATAGGGACACAGCGGTGGACACAGTGGGGGACACAGCGGGACACAGCGGGGAACACAGCGAGGACACAGCGGGACCCAGCAGTACACAGCGTCGATACAGCGGGGACACAGCCTTACACAGCGTGGTACACAGCTGTGAACACAACGGGACACAGTGGGGGCACAGCGGGACACAGCGGGACACAGTGGGACACAGCGGGGACAAAGCTTGAGACACAGAGGGGTACAGAGCGGGAGACAGCGGGGGACACAGCGAGGACACAGGGGACACAGCGCTGACACTGCGGGGGACACAGGGGGGGACACAGCGGGGGACACAGCCGGACACAGCGGGACACAGCGGGGGACACAGCGGGAGACAAAGAGGGACACCACGGAACACAGCGGGACACAGCAGGAAACAGCAGTGACACTGCGGGGACACAGTGGGACACAGCGGGGGACACAGCGGGACACGGAGGGGGACAGAGCGGGACACAGTGGGGGACACAGCCGGACACAGCAGGGGAAACAGTGGGGGACACA
>NW_012303142.1:0-3095 GCF_000151885.1 Dipodomys ordii | reverse complement strand
GTGTACCGCTGTGTCCCCCGCTGTGTCCCGCTGTGTCCTGCTGTGTCCCCGCTGTGTCCCACTGTGTCCCCCGCTGTGTCCCGCTGTGTACCGCTGTGTCCTGCTGTGTCCTGCTGTGTCCACACTGTGTTCCCGGCTGTGTCCCGCTGTGTACCCCTCTGTGTCCCCCGCTGTGTCCCGCTGTGTCCCCCACTGTGACCCGCTGTGTCCCGCTTTGTCCCCTGCTGTGTCCCCACTGTGTGCCCCTTGTGTCCTGCTGTGTACCCCGCTGTGTCCAGCTGTGTTCCCGCTGTGTCCCGCTGTGTCCCCTCTCTGTCCCCTGCTGTCCCCCTTAGTGTCTCCCGCTGTGTCCCCTCTCTGTCCCCTGCTGTCCCCCGCTGTGTCTCCCGCTGTGTCCTGCTGTGTCCCGCTGTGTCGCCCGCTTTGTCCCGCTGTGCCCCTGCAGTGTCCCCGCTGTGTCGCACTGTGTCACACTGTGTCCCGTGTTGTCCTGCTTTGGCCCCGCTGTGACCTCGCTGTGTTTCTCGCTGTGTCCCGCTGTGTCCTTGCTGTGTCCCCCGCTGTGTCCCGCTGTGTCCCCCTGCTGTGACCCGCTGTGTCCTGCTGTGTCCCCCACTGTATCCCTGCTGTCTCCCCGGTGTGTCACACTGTTTCCCGCTGTGTACTGCTGTGTCTCCCGCTGAGTTCCTCTGTGTCCCGCTGTGTCCCAATGTGTCCTCGCTGTGTCACGCTCTGTCCTGCTCTGTCCCCGCTGTGTCCTGCTTTGTCCCGCTGTGTCCCCACTGTGTGCCCACTGTGTCCCTCTGTGTACCCCGCTGTGTCCGCTGTGTCCCCTCTCTATCCTCTGCTGTCCCCCGCTGTGTCCCCCGCTGTGTCCCCCGCTGTGACCCGCTGTGTCCCGCTGTGTCCCCCGCTGTGTCCCCACTGTGTGCCCCCTGTGTCCCACTGTGTACCCCGCTGTGTCCAGCTGTGTTCCCGCGGTGTCCACTGCTGTGTCCTGCTGTGTACCCCGCTGTGTCCCGCTATGTTCCCGCAGTGTCCCCGCTGTGTCCCGCTGTGTCCCGCTCTGTCCCTGCTGTGTCCCGCTGTGTCCCCCTGTGTCCCCCGCTGTGTCCCGCTATGTTCCCGCAGTGTCCCCGCTGTGTCCCGCTGTGTCCCACTGTGTCCCGTGGTGTCCCAGTTTGTCCTTCGCTGTGTCCCCAGGTGAGTCCCCGCTGTGTCCCGCTGTGTCCCACACTGGGTCCCGCTGTGTCCCCACAGGGTCACCGCTGTTTCCCGCTGTGACCCGCTGTGTTCCGTGGTGTCCCGCTTTGTCCCCCGCTGTGTCCCCGGCTTTGTACCGCTGTGTCCGTGCAGTGTCCCCGCTGTGTCCCAATGTGTCACACTGTCCCGTGGTGTCCTGCTTTGTCCCCGCTGTGTCCCCCACTGAGTCCCCTCTGTGTCGCAACTGTGTCCCGCTGTGTACTCGCTGTGTCCCCCGCTGTGTCCCGCTGTGTCCCCCGCTGTGACCCGTTGTGTCCTGCTGTGTCCCCCACTGTGTCACTGTTGTCTCCCCGGTGTGTCACACTGTTTCCCGCTGTGTACTGCTGTGTCTCCTGCTGAGTTCCTCTGTGTCCCGCTGTGTCCCAATGTGTCCTCGCTGTGTCACGCTCTGTCCTGCTCTGTCCCCGCTGTGTCCTGCTTTGTCCCGCTGTGTCCCCACTGTGTGCCCGCTGTATCCCTCTGTGTACCCCGCTGTGTCCGCTGTGTCCCCTCTCTGTCCTCTGCTGTCCCCCGCTGTGTCCCCCGCTGTGACTCGCTGTGTCCCGCTGTGTCCCCCGCTGTGTCCCCACTGTGTGCCCCCTGTGTCCCACTGTGTACCCCGCTGTGTCCAGCAGTGTTCCCGCTGTGTCCACTGCTGTGTCCTGCTGTGTACCCCGCTGTGTCCCGCTATGTTCCCGCAATGTCCCCGCTGTGTCCCGCTGTGTCCCGCTCTGTCCCTGCTGTGTCCCGCTGTGTCCCCCTGTGTCCCCCGCTGTGTCCCGCTATGTTCCCGCAGTGTCCCCGCTCTGTCCCGCTGTGTCCCACTGTGTCCCGTGGTGTCCCAGTTTGTCCTTCGCTGTGTCCCCAGGTGAGTCCCCGCTGTGTCCCGCTGTGTCCCCCACTGGGTCCCGCTGTGTCCCCACAGGGTCACCGCTGTTTCCCGCTGTGACCCGCTATGTTCCGTGGTGTCCCGCTTTGTCCCCTGCTGTGTCCCCCGCTGAGTCCCCGCTGTGTCCCCCGCTTTGTACCGCTGTGTCCGTGCAGTGTCCCCTCTGTGTCCCGCTGTGTCACACTGTCCCGTGGTGTCCTGCTTTGTCCCCCGCTGTGTCCCCCACTGAGTCCTCTCTGTGTCGCAACTGTGTCCCGCTGTGTCCTCGCTGTGTCCCCCGCTGTGTCCTGCTGTGTCCCCCGCTGTGACCCGCTGTGTCCCCCGCTGTGACCCGCTGTGTCCTGCTGTGTCCCCCACTGTGTCCCTGCTGTCTCCCCGGTGTGTCACACTGTTTCCCGCTGTGTACTGCTGTGTCTCCCGCTGAGTTCCTCTGTGTCCCGCTGTGTCCCAATGTGTCCTCGCTGTGTCACGCTCTGTCCTGCTGTGTCCCCGCTGTGTCACGCTGTGTCCTGCTGTGTCCCGTTGTGTCCTGCTGTAACCCTGCTGAGTCCCCCTGTGTCCCCGCTGTGTCCTGCTGTGTCATCATTCTGTCCTCCACTGTGTCCCGCTGTGTCCTCTGCTGTGTCCCGCTGTGTCACTCTGTGTCCCGCTGTATCCCGCTGTGACCCCGCTGAGTCCCCGCTGTGTCCCCGCTGTGTCCCCCGCTGTCTCCCACTCTGTCCCCCGCTGTGTCTCACGCTTTGTCCCCGCTGTGTCCCACTGTGACCCGCTGTGTCCCGCTGTGCCCACACTGTGTCCCGTTGTATCCACAGCTGTGTACCATGCTGTGTACGCTGTGTCCCCGCTGTATCTACGCTGTTCCTCGCTGTGTCCCGCTGTGTCCCCCGCTGTGTCCCCCGCTGTGTCCTCGCTGTGTCCCAACTGTGTCACGCTGTGTCCTCACTAGGTCCCCCGCTGAGTCCCA
>NW_012303141.1:0-3095 GCF_000151885.1 Dipodomys ordii | reverse complement strand
TGTGTCCGTTGTGTCCCCCTCTGTGTCCCCTCTGTGTCCCCTGCTGTGTCCTGCAGTGTCCCGCTGTGTACTGCTGTGTCCCCCGCTGAGTCCCGCTGTGTCCCCGCTTTGTACAAATGTGTCCTCTCTGTGTCCCCCTCTGTGTCCCTCTGTGTCCCCCCTGTGTCCCCCGCTGTGTCCCGCTGTTTCCCCCGCTGTGTCCCCCGCTGTGTCCCACTGTGTCCCCGGCTCTCTCCCGCTCTGTCCCCCGCTGTGTCTCACGCTTTGTCCCCGCAGTGTTCCACTGTGTCCTGCTGTGTGCCGCTGTGCCCCACTGTGTCCCGTTGTGTCCACAGCTGTGTACCCCCCTATGTAACGCTGTGTCCCCGCTGTATTGACGCTGTGTTCCGCTGTGTCCTGCTGTGTCCTCGCTGTGTTCCCCGCTGTGTCCCGCTGTGTCCCCCGCTGTGTCCTCGCTGTGTCCCCCGATGTGGACCGCTGTGTCCTCGATGGGTCCCCTGCTGTGTCCCGCTGTGTCCCCTGCTGTGTCCCGCTGTGTCCTACTGTGTCCCGCTCTGTCTCTGCTGTGTCCCGCTGTGTCCCGCTGTTTCCCCGCTTTGTGCCCGCTGTGTCCCACTGTGTACTCCGTTGTGTCAGGCTGTGCCACCGCTGTGTCTCGCTGTTTCCCCTCTCTGTCTCCGCTGTCCCCCGGTGTGTCCCGCTGTGTCCCGCTGTGTCCCCTGCTTTGTCCCGCTGTGTACCCCTCTGTGGCCCCTGCTGGGTCCCGCTGTGTCCCGCTGTGTACTGCTGTGTCCCCCGCTGTGTCCCGCTGTGTCCCCGCTGTTTCCCAATATGTCCTCGCTGTGTCCCCTGCTGTGTCCTGCTGTGTACCCCTCTGTGTCCCCCGTTGTGTCACGCTCTGTCCCCCACTGTGTCCCGCTGTGTCCTTGCTGTGTCCTCCGCTGTGTCCCGCTGTGTCCCCCGCTAGTCCCGCTGTGTCCTTGCTGTGTCCTCCGCTGTGTCTCGCTATGTCCTCGCTGTGTCTCCCGCTGTGTCCTGCTGTGTCCCCCGCTGTGTCCTGCTGTGTCACGCTCTTTCCCTGCTGTATCCCCGCTGTGTACCTCTGTGTACCCCGCTGTGTCCAGCTTTGTCCCAGCTGTGTCTCGCTGTGTCCCACGCTCTGTCCCCCACTGTGTCCCTCTGTGTCCCCCGCTGTGTCCCGCTTTGTCCCGCTGTGTCCCCCGCTGTTTCCCGCTGTGTCCCCGCAGGGTCAACGCTGTTTCCCGCTGTGTTCCGTGGTGTCCCACTTTGTCTCCACTCTGTCCCCCGCTGCGTCCCCGATGTGTCCCCGCTGTGTACTGCTGTGTACCCCGCTGTGTCTCGCTGTGTCAAACTCTTTCCCTGCTGTATCCCCGCTGTGTCCCCCGCTGTGTCCCGCTGTATCCTTGCTGTGTCCTCCGCTGTGTCCCGCTGTTTCCTCGCTCTGTCCCCCGCTGTGTCCCGCGCTGTGTCCCCCTGTGTACCCCGCTGTGTCCCGCTGTGTCCCCGCAGGGTCACGGCTGTTTATCTCTGTGTCCCGCTATGTTCCGTGGTGTCCCGCTTTGTCCCCCGCTCTGTCCCCTGCTGAGTTCCCGCTGTGTCCCCGCTGTGTCCCGCTGTGTCCCGCTGTGTACTGCTGTGTCCCCCGCTGAGTCCCGCTGTGTCCCCGCTGTGTCCCTGCTGTGTCCCAATGTGTCCTCGCTGTGTCCCCCGCTATGTTCCGCTGTGTCCCACTGTGTCCCACCTGTGTCACCCGTTGTGTCCTGCTGTATCCCGCTGTGTCCCACGCTGTGTCTCCCGCTGAGTCCCGCTGTGTCCCGCTGTGTCCCCCGCTGTGTCCCGCTGTGTATCCGCTGTGTCCCCCCTGTGTACCCGTTGTGTCCTACTGTGTCCCCCGCTGTCTCCCCCGCTGTGTCCTGCTGTGTCCCGCTGTGTACTGCTGTGTCCCCTGCTGTGTTCCGCTGTTTCCCCCGCTGTGTCACCGCTGTGTCCCGCTGTGTCCTCGCAGTGTCCCCTGCTGTCTTCTGCTCTGTCCCCCGCTGTGTCTCACGCTTTGTCCCCACTGTGTCCGCCTGTGACCCGCTGTGTTCCGCTGTGCCCCCACTGTGTCCCGTTGTGTCCACAGCTGTGTACCAAGCTGGGTAACGCTGTGTACCCAATGTATCGACGCTCTGTCCCTCTGGGTCCCGCTGTGTCCTCGCTGTGTTCCCCGCTGTGTCCCGCTGTGTCCTCCTCTGTGTCCTGCTGTGTCCCCTGCTTTGTCCCGATGTGTACCCCTCTGTGTCCCCCGCTGTCTCCCGCTGTGTCCCCCGCTGTGTCCCCCACTGTGTCCCGCTGTGACCCCCGCTGTGTCCCGCTGTGTCCCCTGCTGTATCCCGCTGTGTACCCCTCTGTGTCCCCCGCTGTGTCACGCTGTGTCCCCCGCTGGGTCCTCGCTGTGTTCCCCACTGTGTCCCGCTGTGTACACCTCTGTTTCCCCTGCTGTGTCCTGCTGTGTCCCGCTGTGTACTGCTGTGTCCCCCGCTGAATCCCCCTGTGACCCCGCTGTGTCCCAATATGTCCTCGCTGTGTCCCCCTCTGTGTCCCGCTGAGTCCCGCTGTGTCCCCCGCTGAGTCCACCGCTATGTCCCGCTGTGTCCCCCGCTGTGTCCCGCTGTGTCCTTGATGTGTCTCCCGCTCTGTCCCGCTGTGTCCCCACTGTGACCTGCTGTGTCCTTGATGTATCGTCCGCTGTGTCCCGCTGTGTCCTCGCTGTGTCCCCCACTGTGTCCTGCAGTGTCCCCTGATGTGTCCCACTGTGTCCCCGCAGGGTCACCGCTGTATCCCGCTATGTCCCGCTGTATACCCCACTGTGTCCAGCTTAGTCCCTGCTGTGTCTCGCTGTGTCCCACGCACTGTCCCCCAATGTGTCCCGCAGTGTCCCCTGCTGTTTCCCGCTGTGTCCCGCTGTGTCCCCCGATGTGTCACCGCAGTGTCTCGCTATGTCCTGCTGAGACCCTCTGTGTACTGCTGTATCCCTCGCTAAGTCCCGCTGTGTACTCGCTGTGTCCCAATATGACCTCGATAGTGTCCCCCAC
>NW_012303140.1:0-3095 GCF_000151885.1 Dipodomys ordii | reverse complement strand
ACTGTGTCCCCCACTGTGTCCCGCTGTGTACCGCTGTGTCCCTCTGTGTCCCGGTGTGTCCCACTGTGTCCGCGCTGTGTTCCCGGCTGGGTCCGGCTGTGTACCCCTCTGTGTCCCCTGCTGTGTCCCGCTGTGTCCCCCGCTGTGACCCGCTGTGTCCCGCTTTGTCCCCCGCTGTGTCCCCACTGTGTGCCCACTGTGTCCCGCTGTGTACCCCGCTGTGTCCAGCTGTGTTCCCGATGTGTCCCACTGTGTCCCCTCTCTGTCCCCTGCTGTCCCCCTTTGTGTCTCCCGCTGTGTCCCCTCTCTGTCCCCTGCTGTCTCCCGCTGTGTCTCCCGCTCTGTCCCGCTGTGTCCCTCTGTGTCGCCCGCTTTGTCCCGCTGTGCCCCTGCAGTGTCCCCGCTGTGTCCCGCTGTGTCCCGCTCTGTTCCTGCTGTGACACTCTCTGTCCCCGCTGTATTGACGCTGTGTCCCGGTGTGTCCCGCTGTGTCCGCGCTGTGTTTCCGGCTGTGTCCCGCTGTTTACCCCTCTGTGTCCCGCTGTGTCCCGCTGTGTACTGCTGTGTCCCCCGCTGAGTCCCGCTGTGTCCCAATGTGTCCTCGCTCTGTCCCCCGCTGTGTACCTCTGTGTCCTTCATGTGTCCCACGCTGTGTCCCGCTGTGTGCCCGCTGTGTCCCCCGCTATGTCCCGCTTTGTCCCCCGCTGTGTCCCGCTCTGTCCTTGCTGTGTCCCCCACTGTGTGCCGCTGTGTTCTCGCTGTTTCCCCGCTGTGTCCCTGCTGTGTCCCTCTGTGTACCCCGCTGTGTCCAGCTTTGTCCCCACTGTGTCTCGCTGTGTCCCACGCTCTGTCCCACACTGTGTCCCGCTGTGTCTCCCGCTGTGTCCCACTGTGTCCCCCGCTGTGTCCCGCTGTGTCCCCTGCTGAGTCCCCGTTTTGTCACCGCTGTGTCCCGCTGTGTCCTCGCTGTGTCCCCTGCTTTCTCCCTCTCTGTCCCCCGCTGTGTCTCACGCTTTGTCCCTGCTGTGTCCCACTGTGTCCCGCTGTGTCCGGCTGTGCCCCCACTGTGTCCCGTTGTGTCCAAAGCTGTGTACCATGCTGTGTAACACTGTGTCCCCGCTGTATCGACGCTGTGTCCCGCTGTGTCCTCGCTGTGTTTCCCGCTGTGTCCCGCTGTGTCCCCCGCTGTGTCCCCTGCTGTGTCCTCGCTGTGTCCCCTGCTGTGTCCCGCTGTGTCCTCACTGGGTCCCCAACATGTTTCCTGCTGTGTCCCCTGCTGTGTCCCGCTGTGTCCGGCTGTGTCCCGCTCTGTCCCCGCTGTGTCCCGCTGTGTCCCCGCTGTGTGCCTGCTGTGCCCCGCTGTGTCTGCCGCTTTGTCCCGCTGTGTCCCACTGTGTCCCCGCTGTGTCCCGTTGTGTCCCGCTGTGTCCCCGCTGTGTGCCCGCTGTGTCCCTCTGTGTACCCCGCTGTGTCCCGCTGTGTCCCGCTGTGTCACACTGTGTTCCGTGTTGTCCCGCTTTGTCCCCCGCTGTGACCTCGCTTTGTTTCCCGATGTGTCCCGCTGTGTACCACTCTGTGACCCCGCTGTGTCCCGCTCTGTACCCGCTGTGTCCCGCTATGTTCCCGCAGTGTCCCCGCTGTGTCCCGCTGTGTCCTCGCTGTGTCCACCGCTGTGTCCCGTTGTGTCCTCAGCTGTGTACCCCGCTATGTCCCGCTGTGTCCCCTCTGTATAGGCGCTGTGTCCTGCTGGGTCCCGCTGTGTCCTCGATGTGTTCCTCGTTGTGTCCCGCTGTGTCCCCCGCTGTGTCCCTCGCTGTGTCCCTGCTGTGTCCCTGCTGTGTCCCCGCTGTGTCCCGCTGTGTCCCGCTTTGTCCTCGCTGTGTCCCAAGCTGTGTACCGCTGTGTCCCCCGCTGTGTCCCGCTGTGTCCTGCTGTGTCCCCGCTGTGTCCCACTGTGTCCCCCGCTGTGTCCCGCTGTGTCCCGCTGTGTCCCACTGTGTCCTGCTGTGTCCACGCTGTGTTCCCGGCTGTGTCCCGCTGTGTACCCCTCTGTGTCCCCCGCTGTGTCCCGCTCTGTCCCCTGCTGTGACCCGCTGTGTCCCGCTTTGTCCCCTGCTGTGTCCCCACTGTGTGCCCCTTGTGTCCCGCTGTGTACCCCGCTGTGTCCAGCTGTGTTCCCGCTGTGTCCCGCTGTGTCCCCTCTCTGTCCCCTGCTGTCCCCCTTTGTGTCTCGCGCTGTGTCCCCTCTCTGTCCCCTGCTGTCCCCCGCTGTGTCTCCCGCTGTGTCCCACTGTGTCCCGCTGTGTCGCCCGCTTTGTCCCGCTGGGCCCCTGCAGTGTCCCCGCTCTGTCACACTGTGTCACACTGTGTCCCGTGTTGTCCCGCTTTGGCCCCTGCTGTGACCTCGCTGTGTTTCTCGCTGTGTCCCGCTGTGTACCCTTCTGTGTCCCCCGCTGTGTCCCGCTGTGTACCCCGCTGTGTCCAGCTGGGTCTTCGCTTTGTCCCTCGCTGTCTCCTGCTTTGTCCCACGCTGTGTCCCGCTGTGACCCGCTGTGTCCTCGCTGTGTGCCGCGCTGTGTCCCGCTGTGTCCCCCGCTGTGTCCCGCTGTGTCACACTGTCCCGTGGTGTCCTGCTTTGTCCCCCGCTGTGTCCCCCACTGAGTCCCCTCTGTGTCGCAACTGTGTCCCACTGTGTCCTCGCTGTGTCCCCCGCTGTGTCCCGCTGTGTCCCCCGCTGTGACCCGCTGTGTCCTGCTGTGTCCCCCACTGTGTCCCTGCTGTTCTCCCTGGTGTGTCACACTGTTTCCTGCTGTGTACTGCTGTGTCTCCCGCTGAGTTCCTCTGTGTCCCGCTGTGTCCCAATGTGTCCTCGCTGTGTCACGCTCTGTCCTGCTCTGTCCCCGCTGTGTCCTGCTTTGTCCCGCTGTGTCACCCACTGTGTACACAGCTGTGACACTCTGTGTACCACGCTATGTCCACTGTGTCACCTCTCAATCCTCTGCTGACCCCCGCTGTGACCCCCCCATGAAACCCCTGCTACAACCTTCCATATATAGAAAATAACAACCGAAGAACAACAATTATGTAGCTACAAA
>NW_012303139.1:0-3095 GCF_000151885.1 Dipodomys ordii | reverse complement strand
GAAGAAGGAGCAGGAGAAGGAAAAGCAACAGGAGAAGCAGAAAGAGCAGCAGAAGGAGAAGCAGGAGATGCAGAAACTTGAGAAGCAGAAGCAGAAGAAACACAAGAAGGAAAAGAAGCAGAAGGAGAAGCAGAAACAGAAGGAGAAGCAGGAAGAGAAGGAGGGAAAGCAGAAGACGCAGAAGCAGGAGAAGCAGAAGCATAAGAATGTGAAGAAGCAGAAGGAGAACCTGAAGCAGAAGGAGAAGCAGGAGAAGCAGAAGAAGCAGAATCTGAAGAAGCAGAATAAGAAGCAGAAGGAGAAGCAGAAGCAGAAAGAGAATCAAAAGCAGAAGGAGAAGCAGAAGAAACAGAAGAAGTAGAAGCAGAAGCAGTTGTAGCAGAAGCAGAAGGAAAAGCAGAAGAACAAGAAGGAGAAGGAGAAACAGAAGGAGAAACAGAAGGAGAAGCAGAAAGAGACGCAGGTAAAGCAGACGAAGAAGAAGCAAAAGGAGAATCAGAAGGAGAAGCAGAAGAAGGAGAAGGAGAAGCAGAAGAAGATGCAGAAGGAGAAGCAGGAGAAGCAGAAGCAGAATGAGAAGCAGAAAGAGAAGCATTAGAAGCAGAAGAAGCAGGAAAAGCAGAAGCAGAAGAAACAGAAGAAGAAACAGCAGCAGCAGCAGCAGCAGCAGCAGCAGCAGCAGCAGCAGCAGAAGAAGAAGAAGAAGAAGAAGAAGAAGAAGAAGAAGAAGAAGAAGAAGAACACAAAGAAGAAGAAGAAGAAGCATAAAAAGAAGCATAAGGAGAAGCGGTATAAGCAGAAGAAGCAGAAGCAGGAGAAGCAGAAGCAGAAGAAAAAGAATAAGCAAAAGAAGCAGAAGCAGAAGCAGTGGGAGAAGCAGAAGAAGGAGAAGGAGAAGGAGCAGCAGAAGGAAAAGTTGAAGCAGAAAGAGAAGCAGAAACAGAAGGAGAAGAAGAACGAGAAACAGGAGAATCAGAAGAAGCAGAAGTAGAAGCAGAAAGAGGAGAAGGAGAAGCAGAAGTAGAATCAGAAGAAACAGAAGAAGAAGAAACAGAAGCTAAAGAAACAGAAGAAGGAGAAGAGCAGAAGAAGAAGCAGAAGGAGAAAGAGAAGCATAAGGAGAAGCAGAAAGAGAAGCAGAAGATACAGGAGAAGCAGAATCAGAAGAATCAGGAGAAGCCGAAGAAGCAGAAGCAGAATCTGAAGCAGGAGAAACAGAAGAAGCACAATCTGAAGCAGAAGCAGAAGAAACAGAAATAGTAGAATAAGCAGAAGCACCAGGACAAGCAGAAGAACAAGAAGGAGAAGGCGAAAGAGAAGGATTAGGAGTAGGAGAAGCCAAAGGATAAGCAGAAGCAGAAAGAGACGCAGAAGGAGAAGCAGTACGTGAAGTAGGAGAAGCAGGAGAAGCAGAACCAAGAGAAGCAGAAGAAACAGAAGACGCAGATGCAGAATGAGAAGCACAAGGAGAAATTGAAGCAGAAGGAGAAGGAGAAGCAGAAGGAGAAGCTGAAGAAGGAGAAGGAGAAGCAGAAAGAGAAGCAGAAAGAGAAGCACAACGAGAAGCAGGAGAAGCAGAAGCAGGAGAAGCAGAAGCAGAAGAAACATAAGAAGGAGAGGAAGAAGAAGGAGAAGCAGAAACAGAAGGAAAAGCAGAAATAGAAGCAGGAGCAGCAGAAGAAGCAGCAGCAGGAGAAGCAGAAGCAGAAGGAGCCGAAGAAGCACAAGCAGAACCTGAAGCATAAGGAGATACAGGAGAAGCAGAAGAAGCAGAATCTGGAGAAGCAGAAGGAGAAGCAGAAGCAGAAAGAGAAGCAAAAGCAGAAGGAGAAGCATAAGAAGAATCAGAAGAAACGAAGAAGTAGAGGCAGTAGCAGAAGATGTAGAAGCAGAAGGAGAAGCAGAAGGAAAAGCAGAAGAACGAGAAGGAGAAGGAGAAGGAGAAACAGAATGAGAAGCAGAAAGAGAAGCAGAAGAAGAGCAGAGAATGAAAAGCAGCATGAGAAGCAGAAAGAGAAGCACAAGCAGAAGCAGAAGATGCAGAAACAGGAGAAGCATAAGCAGAACAAACAGGAGAAGGACAAGAAGCAGAAGCAGAAGGAGAAGCAGAAACAGAAGGAGAAGCAGAAAGAGAAGGAGGGAAAGCAGAAGAAGCAGAAGCAGGAGAAGCAGAAGCATAAGAATGCGAAGACGCAGAAGCAGACCCTGAAGCAGAAGGAGAAGCAGAAGAAGCAGAATCTTGAGAAGCAGAATGAGAAGCAGAAGGAGAAGCAGAAGCAGAAAGAGAATCAAAAGCAGAAGGAGAAGCAGAAGAAACAGAAGAAGTAGAAGCAGTAGCAGTTGTAGCAGAAGCAGAAGGAAAAGCAGAAAAAAAGGAAGGAGAAGGAGAAACAGAAGGAGAAGCAGAAGGAGAAGCGGAAAGAAAAGCAGGTAAAGCAGAAGAAGAAGAAGCAGAAGGAGAATCAGAAGGAGAAGCAGAAGAAAGAGAAGGAGAAGCAGAAGCAGAAGAAGATGCAGAAGGAGAAGCAGAAGAAGCAGAAGCAGAAGGAGAAGCAGGAAAAGCAGAAGAAGCAGAAGCAAAAGGAGAAGCAAAAGAAGGAGAAGGAGAAGCAGAGGCAGAAGAAGAAGCATAAGGACAAGCACAAGCAGAAGGAGATGCAGAAGGAGAAGCAGAAGAAGCATAAGAAGCAGAAGCAGAGGGAGAAACAGAAGAAGGAGAAAGAGCAGCAGTAGAAGATGAAGAAGGAGAAGAAGGAGAAGGAGAAGGAGAAGCAGTAGAAGCAGAAGAAGCAGAAGCAGGAGAAGCAGAAGCAGGAGAAGCAGAAGCAGAAGAAAAAGAATAAGCATAAGAAGCAGAATCAGAGGGAGAAGCAGAAGAAGGAGAAGCAGAAGCAGAAGAAGCAGCAGAAGCAGAAGCAGCAGAAGATGCAGAAGGAGAAGCAGGAGAAGCAGAAGAAGGAGAAGAAGAAGGCGAAAGAGAAGGATTAGGAGTAGGAGAAGCAAAAGGATAAGCAGAAGCAGAAAGAGAAGCAGAAGGAGAAGCAGCACGAGAAGTAGGAGAAGCAGGAGAAGCAGAAGCAGGATAAGCAGAAGAA
>NW_012303138.1:0-3095 GCF_000151885.1 Dipodomys ordii | reverse complement strand
TCGAAAGAGAAGTATTAGGAGTAGGAGTATAGGAAAAGGATAAGCAGAAGCAGAAAGAGACGCAGAAGGAGAAGCAACACGAGAATTAGGAGAAGCAGGAGAAGCAGAAGCAGGAGAAGCAGAAGCAACAGAAGACGCAGAAGCAGAATGAGAAGCAGAAGGAGAAATTGAAGCAGAAGCAGAAGCAGAATGAGAAGCAGAAGCAGAAGAAGGAGAAGGACAAGGAGAAGCCGAAAGAGAAGCAGAAAGAGAAGCAGAACGAGAAGCAGGAGAAGCAGAAGCAGGAGAAGCAGAAGCAGAAGAAACAGAAGAAGGAGAAGGAGCAGAAGCAGGAGAAGCAGAAGCAGAAGAATACGAAGAAGCAGAAGCAGAAGCAGAACCTGAAGCAGAAGGAGAAGCAGGAGAAGCAGAAGAAGCAGAATCTGGAGAAGCAGAATGACAAGCTGAAGGAGAAGCAGAAGCAGAAAGAGAATCAAAAGCAGAAGGAGAAGCAGAAGAAACAGAAGAAGCAGAAGCAGTAGCAGTTGCAGCAGAAGCAGATGGAGAAGCAGAAGGAAAAGCAGGAGAACGAGAAGGAGAAGGAGACACAGAAGCAGAAGCAGAAGGAGAATCAGAAGGAGAAGCAGAAGAAGCAGAAGGAGAAGCAGAAGCAAAAGAAGCAGCAGAAGGAGAAGCAGAAGCAGAAGAAGATGCAGAAGGAGAAGCAGGAGAAGCAGAAGAAGCAGAAGCAAAAGGAGAAAGAGAAGGAGAAGAAGGAGAAGCAGAAGTAGAATCAGAAGAAGCAGAAGAAGAAGAACAAGAAGCAAAACAAACAGAAGAAGGAGAAGAGCAGAAGCAGAAAGAAAAGGAGAAGCAGAAGGAGAAGCAGAAAGAGAAGCAGGAGAAGCAGAAGAAGCAGGAGAAGCAGAAGCAGAAGAATTAGGAAAAGCCGAAGAAGCAGAAGCAGAATCTGAAGCAGAAGGAGAAACAGAAGAAGCACAATCTGAAGCAGAATCAGAAGAAACAGAAATAGTAGAATAAGCAGAAGCAAAAGCAACATGAGAAGCAGAAGAAGAAGACGGAGAATTCGAAAGAGAAGGATTAGGAGTAGGAGAAGGAAAAGGATAAGCAGAAGCAGAAAGAGACGCAGAAGGAGAAGCAACACGAGAATTAGGAGAAGCAGGAGAAGCAGAAGCAGAAGAAACAGAAGACGCAGAAGCAGAATGAGAAGCAGAAGGAGAAATTGAAGCAGAAGCAGAAGGAGAAGGAGAAGCAGAAGCAGAAGGAGAAGCATAAGAAGGAGAAGGAGAAGCAGAAAGAGAAGCAGAAAGAGAAGTAGAACGAGAAGCAGGAGAAGCAGAAGCAGGAGAAGCAGAAGCAGAAGAAACAGAAGAAGGAGAAGAAGCAGAAGCAGAAGGAGAAGCAGAAACAGAAGGAAAAGCAGAAAGAGAAGCAGGAGAAGCAGAAGAAGCAGCAGCAGGAGAAGCGGAAGCAGAAGAAGCCGAAGAAGCAGAAGCAGAACCTAAAGCAGAAGGAGAAGCAGGAGAAGCAGAAGAAGCAGAACCTGGAGAAGCAGAAGGAGAAGCAGAAGCAGAAAGAGAAGCAAAAGCAGAAGGAGAAGCAGAAGAAACAGAAGAAGCAGAGGCAGTAGCAGAAGAAGCAGAAGATGCAGAAGCAGAAGGAGAAGCAGAAGAAAAAGCAGAAGAACGAGAAGGAGAAGGACAAGGAGAAACAGAAGGAGAAGCAGAAAGAGAAGCAGAAGAAGGAGCAGGAGAAGGAAAAGCAGCAGGAGAAGCAGAAAGAGCAGCAGAAGGAGAAGCAGGAGATGCAGAAACAGGAGAAGCAGAAGCAGAAGAAACAGGAGAAGGACAAGAAGCAGAAGTAGAAGCAGATCCTGAAGCAGAAGGAGAAGCAGGAGAAGCAGAAGAAGCAGTATCTGGAGAAGCAGAATGAGAAGCAGAAGCGGAAAGAGAATCAAAAGCAGAAGGAGAAGCAGAAGAAACAGAAGAACAGAAGCAGTAGCAGTTGCAGCAGTAAGAGAAGCAGAAGGAAAAGCAGAAGAACGAGAAGGAGAAGGAGAAACAGAAGGAGAAGCAGAAAGAGAATCAGAAGGAGAAGCAGAAGAAGGAGCAGCAGAAGCAGAAGAAGTAGCAGAAGGAGAAGCAGAAGGAGATGCAGAAGGAGAAGCTTGAGAAGCAGAAGAAGCAGAAGCAGAAGGAGAAGCAGAAGTAGGAGAAGAAGAAGGAGATGGAAGGGCAGCAGAAGCAATAGGAGAAGCAGAAGGAGAAGAAGAAGCAGAATGAGAAGCAGAAAGAGAAGCAGTAGAAGCAGAAGAAGCTGGAAAAGCAGAAGCAGAAGAAAGAGAAGAAGAAGAAGAAGAAGAAGAAGAAGAAGAAGAAGAAGAAGAAGAAGAAGAAGAAGAAGAAGAAGAAGAAGAAGAAGAAGAAGAAGAAGAAGAAGAAGAAGGAGAAGAAGAAGAAGAAGAAGGAGAAGCATAAGGAGAAGCAGTAGAAGGAGAAGAAGGAGTAGAAGGAGAAGAAGAAGGAGAAGAAGAAGGATTAGTTGGAGAATCAGAAGAAGCAGAAGCAGAAAGAGAAGCAGAAGAAGGAGAAGGAGAAGCAGAAGCAGAGGAAAGGAAGGAGAAGCAGAAGAAGCAGAAGCGGGAGAAGCAGAAGATGCAGAAGAAGAAGAAGAAGAAGAAGAAGAAGAAGAAGAAGAAGAAGAAGAAGAAGAAGAAGAAGAAGAAGAAGAAGAAGAAGGAGAAGACGAAGAAGAAGAAAAAGAAGAAGAAGAAGAAGAAGAAGAAGAAGAAGAAGAAGAAGAAGAAGAAGAAGATGAAGAAGAAGAAGGCTTAGTAGAAGGAGAATAAGCATAAGGAGAAGCAGTAGAAGCAGACGAAGCAGAAGCAGGAGAAGCAGACGCAGAAGAAAATGAATATGCACCACATGCATAAGCATAAGCAGGGGGAGAATCAGAAGATTGATATGGAGATGGAGCAGCAGATGGAGAAGCATATGCAGAGTGAGAAGCAGAAACACCTTGAGAACAAGAACGAGAAGCATGAGAATCACAACAAGCAGTGTAGAAGCAGAAAGAGATGGAGAAGAAGGAGAATC
>NW_012303137.1:0-3096 GCF_000151885.1 Dipodomys ordii | reverse complement strand
GCATAGGAGAAGCAGAAGGAGAAGCAGAAGCAGAATGAGAAGCTTTATTTGAGAAGCAGTAGAAGCAGAAGAAGCAGGAAAAGCAGAAGCAGAAGAAAGAGAAGAGCAAGAAGAAGAAGAAGAAGAAGAAGAAGAAGAAGAAGAAGAAGAAGAAGAAGAAGAAGAAGAAGAAGAAGAAGAAGAAGAAGAAGAAGAAGAAGAAGAAGAAGAAGAAGAAGAAGAGGAAGAAGAAGAAGAAGAAGAAGAAGAGGAAGAAGAAGAAGAAGAAGAAGAGGAAGGAGAAGAAGAAGGAGAAGAAGAAGAAGAAGAAGAAGAAGAAGAAGAAGAAGAAGGAGAAGAAGAAGAAGAAGAAGAAGAAGAAGAAGAAGAAGAAGAAGAAGAAGAAGAAGAAGAAGAAGGAGAAGAAGAAGGAGAAGAAGAAGGAGAAGCATAAGGAGAAGAAGAAGAAGAAGAAGAAGCAGAAGCAGGAGAAGCAGAAGCAGAAGAAAAAGAATAAGCATATGAAGAAGAATCAGAGGGAGAAGCAGAAGAAGGAGAAGGAGCAGCAGAAAGAGAAGTAGAAGGAGAATCAGAAGGAGAAGCAGAAGAAGGAGTAGCAGAAGCAGAAGAAGCAGCAGAAGGAGAAGCAGAAACAGAAAAAGATGCAGAACGAGAAGCAGGAGAAGCAGAAGAAGCAGAAGCATAAGGAGAAGCAGAAATAGGAGAAGGAGAAGGAGAAGGAAGTGCAACAGAAGCAATAGGAGAACCAGAAGGAGAAGCAGAATGAGAAGCAGAAAGATACACAGTAGAAGCAGAAGAAGCAGGAAAAGCAGAAGCAGAAGAAAGAGAAGAAGAAGAAGAAGAAGAAAAAGAAGAAGAAGAAGAGGAAGAAGAAGAAGAAGCAGCAGCATAAGGAGAAGCATAAGGAGAAGCATAAGGAGAAGCATAAGGAGAAGCAGTAGAAGCAGAAGCAGGAGAAGCAGAAGCAGAAGAATAAGAATAAGCAAAAGAAGCAGAAGCAGAAGCAGTGGGAGAAGCAGAAGAAGGAGAAGGAGAAGGAGCAGCAGAAGGAGAAGCAGAAGCAGAAAGAGAAGCAGAAACAGAAGGAGAACAAGAAGGAGAATCAGAAGAAGCAGGAGTAGAAGCAGAAAGAGGAGAAGAAGGAGAAGCAGAAGTAGAATCAGAAGAAACAGAAGAAGAAGAAGCAGAAGAAACAGAAGCAAAAGAAACAGAAGAAGGAGAAGAGCAGAAGCAGAAGCAGAAGGAGAAGCAGAAGCGAAGGGGAAGCAGAAAGAGAAGCAGGAGAAGCAGAAGAAGCAGGAGAAGCAGAAGCAAAAGAAACAGGAGAAGCCGAAGAAGCAGAAGCAGAAGAAGAAGCAGTAGAAGCATAAGAAGCAGAAGCAGGAGAAGCAGAAGCAGAAGAACAAGAAAAAGCATAAGAAGCAGAAGCAGAGGGAGAAACAGAAGAAGGAGAAGGAGCAGCAGAAGGTGAAGAAGAAGGAGATGCAGAAACAGAAAGAGAAGCAGAAACAGAAGGAGAAGAAGAAGGATTAGTTGGAGAATCAGAAGAAGCAGAAGCAGAAAGAGAAACACTAGAAGGAGAAGCAGAAGCAGAGGAAAGGAAGGAGAAGCAGAAGAAGCAGAAGCGGGAGAAGCAGAAGAAGAAGAAGAAACAGAAGAAGGAGAAGGAGCAGAAGGAGAAGCAGAAAGAGAATGCAGAAGGAGAAGCAGAAGAAGCAGTAGCAGGAGAAGCAGAAGAAGAAGAAACAGAAGAAGCCGAAGAAGCAGAAGCAGGACCTGAAGCAGAAGAAACAGAACAAGCAGAAGAAGCAGAAGAAGAAGCAGAACGAGAAGCAGAAGAAGAAGAAGGAGAAGGAGAAAGAGAAGGATTAGGAGTAGGAAGAGCAGGAGGAGAATCAGAAGCAGAACGAGAAGCAGAAGGAGCAGCAGAAGGAGAAGTAGAAGGAGAATCAGAAGGAGAAGCAGAAGAAGGAGAAGCAGAAAGAGAAGAAGCAGCAGAAGGAGAAGTAGAAGAAGATGCAGAAGGAGAAGTATGAGAAGCAGAAGAAGCAAAAGCTAGAGAAGTAGAAGTAGGAGAAGGAGAAGGAAGGGCAGCAGAAGGAATAGGAGAAGCAGAAGGAGAAGCAAAAGCAGAATGAGAAGCAGAAAGAGAAGCAGTAGAAGCAAAAGAAGCATGAAAGGAAGGAGCAGAAGAAAGAGAAGAAGAAGAAGAAGAAGAAGAAGAAGAAGAAGAAGAAGAAGAAGAAGAAGAAGAAGAAGAAGAAGAAGAAGAAGAAGAAGAAGAAGAAGAAGAAGAAGAAGAAGAAACATAAGGAAAAGCATTAGGAAAAGCATAAGGAGAAGCTGTAGAAGCAGAAGAAGCAGAAGCAGGAGAAGCAGAAGCAGAAGAAAAAGAATAAGCTAAAGAAACAGAAGCAGAAGCACTGGGAGAAGCAGAAGCAGAAAGAGAAGGAGCAGCAGAAGGAGAAGCAGAAGCAGAAAGAGAAGCAGAAACAGAAGGACAACAAAAGGAGAAGCAGGAGAATCAGAAGAAGCAGAAGTAGAAGCAGAAAGAGAAGGAGAAGAAGGAGAAGCAGAAGTAGAATCAGAAGAAACAGAAGAAGAAGAAGAAGAAGAAGAAGAAGAAACAGAAGCAAAAGAAACAGAAGAAGGAGAAGAGCAGAAGCAGATGCAGAAGGAGAAGCAGAAGCAGAAGGAGAAGCAGAAAGAGAAGCAGGAGAAGCAGAAGAAGCAGGAGAAGCAGAAGCAGAAGAAACAGAAGAATCCGAAGAAGCAGAAGCAGAATCTGAAGCAGAAGGAGAAACAGAAGAAGCACAATCTGAAGCAGAATCAGAAGAAACAGAAATAGTAGAATAAGCAGAAGCAGAAGCAGCAGGAGAAGCAGAAGAAGAACACGGAGAAGGCGAGAGAGAAGGATTAGGAGTAGGAGAAGCAAAAGGATAAGCAGAAGCAGAAAGAGACCCAGAAGGAAAAGCAACATGAGAAGTAGGATAAGCAGGAGAAGCAGAAGCAGGAGAAGCAGAAGAAACCGAAGACGCAGAAGCAGAATGAGAAGCAGAAGGAGAAATTGAAGCAGAAGCAGAAGGAGAAGCAGAT
>NW_012303136.1:0-3096 GCF_000151885.1 Dipodomys ordii | reverse complement strand
GAAGAGCAGAATCTGGAGAAGAAGAAGGAGAACAAGAAGGAGAAGCTTATGCAGAAAGAGAAGCAAAAGCAGAAGGAGAAGCAGAACAAACAGAAGAAGCAGAATCAGTAGCAGAAGAAGCTGAAGATGCAGAAGCAGAAAGAGAAGCAGAAGGAATAGCAGAAGAACGAGAAGGAGAAGGAAAAGGAGAAACAGAAGGAGAAGCAGAAAGAGAAGCAGAAGAAGGAGCAGGAGAAGGAAAAGCAGCAGGAGAAGCAGAAAGAGAAGCAGAAGGAGAAGCAGGAGATGCAGAAACAGGAGAAGCAGAAGCAGAAGAAACAGGAGAAGGACAAGAAGCAGAAGGAGATGCAGAAACAGAAGGAGAAGCAGAAGGAGAAGGAGGGAAAGCAGAAGAAGCAGAAGTAGGAGAAGCAGAAGCATAAGAATGCGAAGAAGCAGAAGGAGAACTGAAGCAAAAGGAGAAGCAGGAGAAGCAGAAGAAGCAGAATCTGGAGAAGCAGAAGGAGAAGCAGAAGGAGAAGCAGAAGCAGAAAGAGAATCAAAAGCAGAAGGAGAAGCAGAAGAAACAGAAGAAGTAGAAGCAGTATCAGGTGTAGCAGAAGCAGAAGGAAAAGCAGAAAAACAGGAAGGAGAAGGAGAAACAGAAGGAGAAGTAGAAGGAGAAGCAGAAAGAGAAGCAGGTAAAGCAGAAGAAGAAGAAGCAGAAGGAGAATCAGAAGGAGAAGCAGAAGAAGGAGAAGGAGAAACAGTAGCAGAAGAAGATGCAGAAGGAGAAGCAGGAGAAGCAGAAGAAGCAGAAGCAGAAGGAGAAGCAGAAGCAGAAAGAGAAGCAAAAGCAGAAGGAGAAGCAGAAGAAACAGAAGAAGCAGAGGCAGTAGTAGAAGAAGCAGAACATTCAGAAGCAGAAGGAGAAGCAGAAGGAAAAGCAGAAGAACTAGAAGGAGAAGGAGAAGGAGAAACAGGAGTAGAAGCAGAAAGAGAAGCAGAAGAAGGAGCAGTAGAAGGAAAAGCAGCAGGAGAAACAGAAAGAGCAGCAGAAGGAGAAGCAGGAAATGCAGAAACAGGAGAAGAACAAGCAGAAGAAACAGGAGAAGGACAAGAAGCAGAAGCAGAAGGAGAAGCAGAAAGAGAAGGAGGGGAAGCAGAAGAAGCTGAAGCAGGCGAAGCAGAAGCATAAGAATCCGAAGAAGCAGAAGCAGAACCTGAAGCAGAAGGAGAAGCAGGAGAAGCAGAAGCAGGAGAAGCAGAATCAGAAGAAATATAAGAAGGAGAAGAAGCAGAAGCAGAAAGAGAAGCAGAAACAGAAGGAGAAGCAGAAAAAGAAGCAGAAGAAGCCGAAGAAGCAAAAGCAGAA
Source organism: Dipodomys ordii (assembly GCF_000151885.1). NCBI lineage: Eukaryota > Metazoa > Chordata > Mammalia > Rodentia > Heteromyidae > Dipodomys > Dipodomys ordii. Next base: position 1,742 of record NW_012303136.1, on the reverse strand, counting down.
ATTAAAGCAGAAGGAGAAGCAGGAGAAGCAGAAGAAGCAGAATTTGGAGAAGAAGAAGGAGAACCAGAAGGAGAAGCAGAAGCAGAAAGAGAAGCAGAAACAGAAGGAGAAGCAGAAGAAACAGAAGAAGCAGAATCAGTAGCAGAAGAAGCTGAAGATGCAGAACCAGAAAGAGAAGCAGAAGGAATAGCACAAGAACGAGAAGGAGAAATAGAAGGAGAAGCAGAAGGAGAAGCAGGAAAAGCAGAAGGAATAGAAGCAGACGGAGAAGCAGAAGAAGGAGAAGGAGAAGCCGGAGCAGAAGAAGAAGCAGAAGGAAAAGCACAAGCAGAAGGAGATGCAGTAGGAGAAGCAGGAAATGCAGAAGACGCAGAAGCAGAAGGAGAAGAAGAAGGAGAAGAATCAGAATCAGAAGAAGCAGAAGCAGAAATAGAAAGAGAAGCCGACGAAGAGAAGCAGAATGAGAAGCGAGAGAAGCAGAAGAAGCACAAGCGGGAGAAGCAGAAGAAGAAGAAACAGAAGAAGGAGAAGGAGCAGAAGCAGGAGAAGAAGAAGGAGAAGCAGAAAGAGAAGCAGGAAGAGCAGAAGAAGCAGAAGCAGGAGAAGCAGAAGGAGAAGAAACAGGAGAAGGACAAGAAGGAGAAAGAGAAGCAGTAGAAGCAAAAGAGGCAGGAAAAGCAGAAGCAGAAGAAAGAGAAGAAGAAGAAGACTAAGAAGAAGAACAAAAAGAAGCAGCAGCATAAGGAGAAGCATAAGGAGAAGCATAAGGAGAAGCAGTAGAAGCAGAAGAAGCAGAAGCAAGAGAAGCTGAAGCAGAAGAAAAAGAATAAGCAAAAGAAGCAGAAGCAGAAGCAGTGAGAGAAGCAGAAGAAGGAGAAGGAGAAGGAGCAGCAGAAGGAGAAGCAGAAGCAGAAAGAGAAGCAGAAACAGAAGGAGAACAAGAAGGAGAAGCAGGAGAATCAGAAGAAGCAGAAAGAGAAGGAGAAGAAGGAGAAGCAGAAGTAGAATCCGAAGAAACAGAAGAAGAAGAAGCAGAAAAAACAGAAGCAAAAGAAACAGAAGAAGGAGAAGAGCAGAAGCAGAAGCAGAAGGAGAAGCAGAGGCAGAAGGAGAAGCAGAAAGAGAAGCAGGAGAAGCAGAAGAAGCAGGAGAAGCAGAAGCAGAAGAAACAGGAGAAGCCGAAGAAGCAGAAGCACAATCTGAAGCAGAAGGAGAAACAGAAGAAGCACAATCTGAAGCAGAAGCAGAAGAAACAGAAATAGTAGAATAAGCAGAAGCAGAAGCACCAGGACAAGCAGAAGAAAAAGAAGGAGAAGGCAAAAGAGAAGGATTAGGAGTAGGAGAAGCAAAAGGATAAGCAGAAGCATAAAGAGACGCAGAAGGAGAAGCAGCACGAGAAGTAGGAGAAGCAGGAGAAGCAGAAGCAAGAAAAGCAGAAGAAACAGAAGACGCAGAAGCAGAATGAGAAGCAGAAGGAGAAATTGAAGCAGAAGGAGAAGGAGAAGCAGAAGGAGAAGCTGAAGAAGGAGAAGGAGAAGCAGAAAGAGAAGCAGAAAGAGAAGCACAACGAGAAGCAGGAGAAGCAGAAGCAGGAGAAACAGAAGCAGAAGAAACATAAGAAGGAGAAGAAGCAGAAGCAGAAGGAGAAGCAGAAACAGAAGGAAAAGCAGAAATAGAAGCAGGAGCAGCAGAAGAAGCAGCAGCAGGAGAAGCAGAAGCAGAAGAAGCCGAAGAAGCAGACG
>NW_012303135.1:0-3096 GCF_000151885.1 Dipodomys ordii | reverse complement strand
TAGGAGGAGCAGAAGCAGAATATGAAGCAGAAAGAGAAGCAGAAGGAGAAGCAGAAGGAGAAACAGAAGCAGAAGCAGGAGATGATGAAGCAGAAGCAGAAAGAGTAGCACAAGAAGGAGGAATTGAAGGAGAAGGAGAATGAGACGGAGAAGCAGAAGGAGAAGCAGGAGTAGCAGAAGAAGGAGAAGGAGAAGGCGAAAGAGAAGGATTAGGAGTAGGAGAAGCAAAAGGATAAGCAGAAGCAGAAAGAGACACAGAAGGAGAAGCAGCACGAGAAGTAGGAGAAGCAGGAGAAGGAGAAGCAGGAGAAGCAGAAGAAACAGAAGACGCAGAAGCTTAATGAGAAGCAGAAGGAGAAAATGAAGCAGAAGGAGAAGGAGAAGCAGAAGCAGAAGGAGAAGCAGAAGAAGGAGAAGGAGAAGCAGAACGAGAAGTACAACGAGAAGCAGGAGAAGCAGAAGCAGGAGAAGCAGAAGCAGAAGAAACATAAGAAGGAGAAGAAGCAGAAGGAGAAGCAGAAACAGAAGGAAAAGCAGAAAGAGAAGCAGGAGAAGCAGAAGAAGCAGCAGCAGGAGAAGCAGAAGCAGAAGAAGCCGAAGAAGCAGAAGCAGAACTTGAAGCAGAAGGAGAAGCAGGAGAAGCAGAAGAAGCAAAATCTGGAGAAGCAGAAGGAGAAGCAGAAGCAGAAAGAGAAGCAAAAGCAGAAGGAGAAGCAGAAGGGGAAGCAGAAGAAACAGAAGAAGCAGAGGCAGTAGCAGAAGAAGCAGAAGATGCAGAAAGCAGAAGGAGAAGCAGAAGGAAAAGCAGAAGAACGAGAAGGAGAAGGAGAAACAGAATTAGAAGCAGAAAGAGAAGCAGAAGAAGGAGCAGGAGAAGGAAAAGCAGCAGGAGAAGCAGAAAGAGCAGCAGAAGGAGAAGCAGGAGATGCAGAAACAGGAGAAGCAGAAGCAGAAGAAACAGGAGAAGGACAAGAAGCAGAAGCAGAAGGAGAAGCAGAAACAGAAGGAGAAGCAGAAAGAGAAGTAGGGGAAGCAGAAGAAGCAGAAGCAGGAGAGGCAGAAGCTAAAGAATCCGAAGAATCAGAAGCAGAACCTGAAGCAGAAGGAGAAGCAGGAGAAGCAGAAGAAGCAGAATCTGGATAAGCAGAATGAGAAGCAGAAGGAGAATCAGAAAGACAATCAAAAACAGAAGGAGAAGCAGAAGAAACAGAAGAAGTAGAAGCAGTAGCAGTTGTAGCAGAAGCAGAAGGAGAAACATAAGGAAAAGCAGAACAAGAAGGAGAAGGAGAAACAGAAGGAGAAGCAGAAAGAGAAGCAGGTAAAGCAGAAGAAGAAGAAGCAGAAGGAGAAGCAGAAGGAGAAGCAGAAGCAGGAGAAGCAGAAGAAGCAGAAGCAGAAGGAGAAGCAGGAAAAGCAGAAGAAGCAGAACCAAAAGGAGAAGTAAAAGAAGGAGAAGGCGAAGGAGAAGGAGAAGCAGAAGCAGAAGAAGCATAAGGAAAAGCACAAACAGAAGGAGATGCAGAAGGAGAAGCAGAAGCTGAAGGAGAAGCAGAAGTAGGAGAAGGAGAAGGAGGAGAAGCAGAAGAAGATAGAGAAGCAGAAGCGGAATGAGAAGCAGAACGAGAAGCAGGAGAAGCACAAGAAGCAGAAGCAGGAGAAGCCGAAAGAGAAGAAGCAGAAGAAGCAGAAACAGAAGCAGAAGTAGAAGCACAAGCAGAAGGAGAAGCAGCAGAAGAAGTAGAACCAGAAATTCAGGCAAGAGAAACAGAAGAAGCAGAAGGAGAAGCAAAAAGAGAAGCAGAAGGAGAAGTAGAAGAAGCAGCAGAAGGAGAAGCAGCAGAAGAAGCAGAAAAACAAGCAGGAGAAGCAGAAGCAGAAAGAGAAGTAGAAGCAGAAGAAGCAGAAGAAGCAGAAGCAGAAGAAGAAGCAGTAGAAGAAGAAACAGAAGAAGGAGAAGGAGCAGAAGGAGAAGCAGAAGCAGAAGAATAAGAAAAAGCATAAGAAGCTGAAGCAGAAGCAGAGGGAGAAACAGAAGAAGGAGAAGGGGCAGCAGAAGGTGAAGCAGAAGGAGATAAAGAAGCAGAAAGAGAAGCAGAAACAGAAGGAAAAGAAGAAGGATTAGTTGGAGAATCAGAAGAAGCAGAAGCAGAAAGAGAAGCAGAAGAAGGAGAAGAAGAAGCAGAGGAAAGGAAGGAGAAGCAGAAGAAGCAGAAGCGGGAGAAGCAGCAGAAGAAGAAGAAACAGAAGAAGGAGAAGGAGCAGAAGGAGAAGCAGAAGCAGAAGGAGAAGCAGAAAGAGAAGCAGAAGAAGCAGTAGCAGGAGAAGCAAAAGCAGAAGAAACAGAAGAAGCTGAAGAAGCCGAAGCAGGACCTGAAGCAGAAGAAACAGAACAAGCAGAAGAAGCAGAAGCAGAAGCAGAACGAGAAGCAGAAGAAGAAGAAGGAGAAGGAGAAAGAGAAGGATTAGGTGTAGGAAGAGCAGAAGGAGAATCAGAAGCAGAACGAGAAGCAGAAGGAGAAGCAGAAGGAGAAGCAGAAGGAGAAGCAGAAGAAGGAGAAGCAGAAGAAGGAGAAGCAGAAGCAGAAGAAGCAGCAGAAGGAGAAGCAGAAGCAGAAGAAGATGCAGAAGGAGAAGCAGGAGAAGCAGAAGAAGCAAAAGCAGGAGAAGCAGAAGTAGGAGAAGGAGTATGAGAAGGAAGGGCAGCAGAAGGAATAGGAGAAGCAGAAGCAGAATGAGAAGCAGAAAGAGAACCAGTAGAAACAGAAGAAGCAGGAAAAGCAGAAGCAGACGAAAGAGAAGAAGAAGAAGAAGAAGAAGAAGAAGAAGAAGAAGAAGAAGAAGAAGAAGAAGAAGAAGAAGAAGAAGAAGTAGAAGATGATGGAGAATGAGAAGAAGTAGAAGAAGACGAAGAAGAAGATGACGATGAGGAAGAAGACGAAGAAGATGAAGATGAAGACTATGATGAAGAAGATGATGATGGAGAGGCTGTAGTAGGAGATGCAGTAGAAGCAGGAGAAGCAGAAGCATGAGAAGCAGAAGCAGGAGAAGCAGATATAAAGAATAAGCAAATGATGCAGACGCAGAAGCAGTGGGAGA
>NW_012303134.1:0-3096 GCF_000151885.1 Dipodomys ordii | reverse complement strand
GCAGGGAACACTGCGAGGTCACAGCGGGGGACAAAGCGGGACAACACGGGACACAGTGTGACACAGTGGGACACAGCGGGGACACTGCAGGGGCACAGCGAGACAAAGCGGGCGACACAGCAAGACACAGCGGGGGACACAGCGGGGGCCAGCAGGGGACAGAGAGGGGACACAGAGGGACACAGCGTGGGACACAGAGGGGTACACAGCGGGACACAGCCGGAAACACAGCGCGGACACAGCGGGACACACCGGGACACAGCGTCAATACAGCAGGGACAGAGAGGGTCACAGGAGGGACACAGCAGGGACACAGCGGGGACACAGCGGGGGACACAGCGGGACACAACGAGGAACACAGCGAGGACACAGCGGGACCCAGCAGGACACAGCGTCGATACAGTGGGGACACAGCAGGACACAGCGGGGTACACAGCTGGGGACACAAAGGGACACAGCGGGGGACACAGCGAGGACAAGCGGGACACAGCGGGACACAGCGAGGACACTGCGGGAACATAGTGGGACACAGCGGGGTACACAGAGGGACACAGCGGGACACAGCTTCGGATACACGGAGGACAAAACTGGACACAGTGGGGGACACAGCGAGGACACAGCGGTACAGTGGGGTGCGGGATACAGCGGGGGACACAGCGGGAGACAGGGGGGGACACAGCGAGGACACAGCGGGACACAGTTGCGACACAGAGGGGACTCAGCGGGGGACACAGCGGGGGACAAAGCGGGATACCACGAAACACAGCGGGTCACAGCGGGAAACAGCGGTGACCCTGTGGGGACACAGCGGGACCCAGTGGGGGACACAGCGGGACACAGCGGGGACTCACCTGGGGACACAGCGAAGGACAAACTGGGACACCACGGGACACAGTGGGACACAGCAGGACACAGCGGGGACACTGCGGGAACATAGCCGGACACAGCAGGGGACACAGGGGGACACAGCGGGACACAGCAGGGACAGAGAGGGACACAGCGGGACACAGCGGGGACACTGCGGGAACATAGCGGGACACAGCGGGGTACACAGCAGGACACAGCAGTGGACACAGCGGGAACACAGCTGGACACAGCGGGGTACACAGTGGGACACAGGGGGCACACAGTGGGGACACAGCGGGGGACACAGCGGGACACAGCGGGGGACACAGCGGGGGACACAGCGGGGGACAGCAGAGGACAGAGAGGGGACACAGCGGACACAGCGGGGTACACAGAGGGACACAGCGGGCACACAGTGGGGACACAGCGGGACAAAGCAGGACACAGCGGGGACAGAGCAGGACAGAGCGTGACACAGCGAGGACACATTGGGACACAGCGGGACACAGAGGAACTCAGCGGGAGACACAGCAGTACACAGCGGGAAACAGTGTGACACACCGGGGAGACAGCAGGGACACAGTGGGGGACACAGCAGGACACAGCGGGTCACAGCGGGGGACACAGCGGGACACAGCGGGGGACACAACGAGGACACAGCGGGTCACAGCGGGACACAGCGTGGGACAAAGCAGGAGACAGCGAGGGACCAAGCGAAGACCCAGCTGGACACAGTGGGGTACACAGCGGGACACAGCGGGGGACACAGAAGGGTACACAGCAGGACACAGCGAGAAACACAGCGAGGTCACAGCGGGGGACAAAGCGGGACAACACGGGACACAGTGTGACACAGTGTGACACAGCGGGGACACTGCAGGGGCCCAGCGGGACAAAGCGGGCGACACAGCGGGACACAGCGGGACACAGCGGGAGACACAGTGGGGGACAGCAGTGGACAGAAAGGGGACACAGCGGGAGACACTAAGAGGGACAGCAGGGGACAGAGAGGGTACACAGCGGGACACAGCAGGAACACAACTGGACACAGCGGGGTACACAGCGGGACACAAGGGGCACACAGTGGGGACACAGCAGGGGACAAAGCGGGACACAGCGGGTCACAGCGGGGGACACAGCGGGACACAGCGGGGGACACAGAGGGGTACACAGCGGGACACAGCCGGGAACACAGCGTGGACACAGCAGGACACAGCGGGACACAGCGGTACACAGCGGGAGACAGCTGGGAACACAGCGGGTCACAGCGGGGACACAGCAGGACACACGGGGGACACAGCAGGACACAGCGGGACACAGCGGGGGACACAGCGGTACACAGCTTGGGACACGGCGAGGACAAAGCGGGACACAGCGGGACACAGCGGGGACACAGCAGGGACACAGCAGGGACACAGCGGGGGACACAGCGGGGGACACAGCGGGACACAACGGGGAACACATCGAGGACACAGCGGGACCCAGCAGGACACAGCGTCGATACAGAGGGGACACAGCGGACACAGCGGGGTACACAGCTGAAGACACAACGGGACACAGCGGTGGACACAGCGAGGACACAGCGGGACACAGCGGGGACACTGCGGGAACATAGCGGGACACAGCGGGTACAGAGCGGGACACAGCGGGGTCACAGAGTGGTACACAGCGGGACACATCAAGAAACAAAGCAAGGTCACAGCGGGGGACAATGCGGGACAACACGGAACACAGTGTGACACAGCGGGACACAGCGGGACACAGTGGGACACAGCGGGGGACACAGCGGGGAACAGCAGAGGACAGAGAGGGGACACAGCGGGACACAGCGGGTAAACAGCTGGACACAGCGGGGTACACAGAGGGACACAGCGGGCACACAGCGGGACACAGCGGGACACAACGGGACACAGCGGGGACACAGTGGGACACAGCAGGACAAAGCGGCAGACACAGCGGGACACAGCAGGCACACAGCGGGGACACAGCGGGACACAGCGGGACACAGCGGGACAGAGCGGGACACAGCCGGACACAGCGGGACACAGCAGGGGACACAACGGGACACAGTTGGGGACCCAGTGAGGACACAGCGGGACACAGCAGGGGACACAGCGAGGACACAGCGGGGGACACAGCGAGGGACACAGCGGGACACAGCGGGAAACACAGCGAGGACACAGCGGGACACAGCGTCGATACAGCGGGGACACAGCGTTACACAGCGTGGTACACAGCTTTGGACACAAC
>NW_012303133.1:0-3096 GCF_000151885.1 Dipodomys ordii | reverse complement strand
AGGAGTAGCAGAAGAAGCAGAAGCAGAAGGAGAAGTAGAAGAAGGAGAAGGAGAAGGAAGAGCCGCAGAAGCAATAGGAGAAGCAGAAAGAGAAGCAGAAGCAGAATGAGAAGCAGAAAGAGAATCAGTAGAAGCAGAAGAAGCAGGAAAAGCAGAAGCAGAAGAAAGAGAAGAAGACGAAGAAGAAGAAGAAGCATAAAGAGAAGCATAAGGAGAAGCATAAGGAGAAGTATAAGGAGAAGCAGTAGAAGCAGAAGAAGCAGAAGCAGGAGAAGCTGAAGCAGAAGAAAAAGAATAAGCAAAAGAAGCAGAAGCAGAAGCAGTGAGAGAAGCAGAAGAAGGAGAAGGAGAAGGAGCAGCAGAAGGAGAAGCAGAAGCAGAAAGAGAAGCAGAAACAGAAGGAGAACAAGAAGGAGAAGCAGGAGAATCAGAAGAAGCAGAAAGAGAACGAGAAGAAGGAGAAGCAGAAGTAGAATCCGAAGAAACAGAAGAAGAAGAAGCAGAAGAAACAGAATCAAAAGAAACAGAAGAAGGAGAAGAGCAGAAGCAGAAGGAGAAGCAGAAGCAGAAGCAGAAGGAGAAGCAGAAAGAGAAGCAAGAGAGCCAGAAGAAGCAGGAGAAGCAGAATCAGAAGAAACAGGAGAAGCCGAAGAAGCAGAAGCAGAATCTGAAGCAGAAGGAGAAACAGAAGAAGCACAATCTGAAGCAGAAGCAGAAGAAACAGAAATAGTCGAATAAGCAGAAGCAGCAGCACCAGGACAAGCAGAAGAACAAGAAGGAGAAGGCGAAAGAGAAGGATTAGGAGTAGGAGAAGCAAAAGGATAAGCAGAAGCAGAAAGAGACGCAGAAGGAGAAGCAGCACGAGATGTAGGAGAAGCAGGAGAAGCAGAAGCAAGAGAAGCAGAAGAAACAGAAGACGCAGAAGCAGAATGAGAAGCAGAAGGAGAAATTGAAGCAGAAGGAGAAGAAGAAGCAGAAGGAGAAGCAGAAGAAAGAGAAGGAGAAGTAGAAGCAGAAAGAGAAGCAGAAAGAGCAGCACAACGAGAAGCTCAACGAGAAGCAGGAGAAGCAGAAGCAGGAGAAGCAGAAGCAGAAGAAACTTAAGAAGGAGAAGAAGCAGAAGCAGAAGGAGAAGCAGAAACAGAAGGAAAAGCAGAAATAGAAGCAGGAGCAGCAGAAGAAGCAGCAACAAGAGAAGCAGAAGCAGAAGAAGCCGAAGAAACAGAAGCAGAACCTGAAGCATAAGGAGATACAGGAGAAGCAGAAGAAGCAGAATCTGGAGAAGCAGAAGGAGAAGCAGAAGCAGAAAGAGAAGCAAAAGCAGAAGGAGAAGCAGAAGGAGAAGCAGAAGAAACAGAAGAAGCAGAGGCAGTAGCAGAAGATGCAGAAGCAGAAGAAGCAGAAGCAGTAGTAGAAGCAGAAGAAGGAGAAGCAGAAGGAGAAGCATAAAGAGAAACAGAAGGAGAAGCAGGAGAAGCAGAAGCAGGAGAAGCAGAATCAGAAGAAATAGGAGAAGGAGAAGAAGCAGAAGCAGAAAGAGAAGCAGAAACAGAAGGAGAAGCAGAAATAGAAGCAGAAGGAGCCGAAGAAGCAAAAGCAGAACCTAAAGCAGAAGGAGAAGCAGAAGAAGCAGAATCTGGAGAAGAAGGAGAAGCAGAAGCATCAAGAGAAGCAAAAGCAGAAGGAGAAGCAGAAGGAGAAGCAGAAGAAACAGAAGAAGCAGAATCAGTAGCAGAAGAAGCTGAAGATGCAGAAGCAGAAAGAGAAGCAGAAGGAATAGCAGAAGAACGAGAAGGAGAAATAGAAGGAGAAGCAGAAGGAGAAGCAGGAAAAGCAGAAGAAACAGAAGCAGACGGAGAAGCAGAAGAAGGAGAAGGAGAAGCCGGAGCAGAAGAAGAAGCAGAAGGAAAAGCACAAGCAGAAGGAGATGCAGAAGGAGAAGCAGGAAATGCAGAAGACGCAGAAGCAGAAGGAGAAGAAGAAGGAGAAGAATCAGAATCAGAAGAAGCAGAAGCAGAAATAGAAAGAGAAGCCGACGAAGAGAAGCAGAACGAGAAGCAGGAGAAGCAGAAGAAGGACAAGCGGGAGAAGCAGAAGAAGAAGAAACAGAAGAAGGAGAAGGAGTAGAACCAGAAGGAGAAGCAGAAGGAGAAGCAGAAAGAGAAGCAGGAAAAGCAGAAGAAGCAGAAGCAGGAAAAGCAGAAGGAGAAGAAACAGGAGATGGACAAGAACCAGAAAGAGAAGCAGTAGAAGCAGAAGAGGCAGGAAAAGCAGAAGCAGAAGAAAGAGAAGAAGAAGAAGACGAAGAAGAAGAAGAAAAAGAAGCAGCAGCATAAGGAGAAGCATAAGGAGAAGCATAAGGAGAAGCATAAGGAGAAGCAGTAGAATGAGAAGAAGCAGAAGCAGGAGAAGCTGAAGCAGAAGAAAAAGAATAAGCAAAAGAAGCAGAAGCAGAAGCAGTGAGAGAAGCAGAAGAAGGAGAAGGAGAAGGAGAAGCAGAAGCAGAAAGAGAAGCAGAAACAGAAGGAGAACAAGAAGGAGAAGCAGGAGAATCAGAAGAAGCAGAAAGAGAAGGAGAAGAAGGAGAAGCAGAAGTAGAATCCGAAGAAACAGAAGAAGAAGAAGCAGAAGAAACAGAAGCAAAAGAAACAGAAGAAGGAGAAGAGCAGAAGCAGAAGGAGAAGCAGAAGCAGAAGGAGAAGCAGAAAGAGAAGCAGGGGAACCAGAAGTAGCAGGAGAAGCAGAATCAGAAGAAACAGGAGAAGCCGAAGAAGCAGAAGCAGAATCTGAAGCAGAAGGAGAAACAGAAGAAGCACAATCTGAAGCAGAAGCAGAAGAAACAGAAATAGTCGAATAAGCAGAAGCAGAAGCACCAGGACAAGCAGAAGAACAAGAAGGAGAAGGCGAAAGAGAAGGATTAGGAGTAGGAGAAGCAAAAGGATAAGCAGAAGCAGAAAGAGACGGGGAAGGAGAAGCAGCACGAGATGTAGGAGAAGCAGGAGAAGCAGAAGCAAGAGAAGCAGAAGAAACAGAAGACGCAGAAGCAGAATGAGAAGCAGAAGGAGAAATTGAAGAAGGAGAAGCAGAAGCAAAAGG
>NW_012303132.1:0-3097 GCF_000151885.1 Dipodomys ordii | reverse complement strand
CCCGCTGTGTCCCGCTGTGTCCCCCGCTGTGTCCTGCTGTGTCCCCCTTTTGTGACCTGCTGTGCCCGCTGTGTCCCCGCTGTGTCCCGCTGTGTCCCGCTGTGTCCCCAGATGTGTCCCGCTGGGTCCCGCTGTGTCCCCCGCTGTGTCCCGCTGTGTCCCTGCAGGTTCACCGCTGTTTCACGCTGTGTCCTGCTGTGTTCCGTGGTGTCCCGCTTTGTCCCCCGCTGTGTCCCCCTGTGTCCACTGCTGGGTCCCCGCTGTGTCCCGCTGTGTCTCGCTGTGTCCCGCTGTGTCCCGCTGTGTCCTCGCTGTGTCCCCCGCTGTGTACTGCTGTGTTCCCGCTGTGTCCCAAGCTGTGTCCCGCTGTGTCCCGCTGTGTGCCCTGCTGTGTCCCACTATGTTCACGCAGTGTCCCCGCTGTGTCCCCGCTGTCTCCTCGCTGTGTTCCCCGCTGTGTCCAGCTGTGTCCCCCGCTGTGTCCCGCTGTGTCTACTGCTGTGTCCCCACTGTGTCCCCCTGTGTCTCGCTGTGTCCCGCTGTGTCCTCGCTGTTTCCCACGCTGTGTTCTGCTGTGTGCTCACTGTGTCCCCCGCTGTGTCCCGTTGTGTCCCCAGCTGTGTACCCCGCTGTGTCCAGCTGTGTCCCCGCTGTATCGACGTTGTATCCCGCTTGGTCCCGCTGTGTCCTCGCTGTGTTCCCCGCTGTGTCCTGCTGTTTAGCCCTCTGTGTCCCCCGCTGTGTCCCCCTGTGTACTGTTGTGTCCCCCGCTGAGTCCCGCTGTATCCCCGCTGTGTCCCAATGTGTCCTCGCTGTGTTCCGCGCTGGGTCCCGCTGTGTCCCCGCTGTGTCCCAATGTGTCCTCGCTGTTTCCCACGCTGTGTTCTGCTGTGTCCTCGCTGTGTCCCCCGCTTTGTCCCGCTGTGTCCCCGCTGTATCGACGCTGTGTCCCGCTTGGTCCCGCTGTGTCCCCCCTGTGTCCCCCTCTGTGTCCCACTGTGTCCCGCTGTCTCCCCCGCTGTGTCCCTATGTGTCCCACGCTTTGTCCCCCTGTGTTCCCGCAGTTTCCCCGCTGTGTCCCGCTGTTTCCCACTGTGTTCTGTGGTGTCCCTCTTTGTCCCCCGCTGTGTCCCCCGGTGAGTCGCCGCTGTGTCCCCGCTTTGTCCCGCTGAGTCCTCCATGTGTCCCCCGCTGTGTTCCGCTGTGTCACCCGCTGTTTCCCGCTGTGTCCACTGCTGGGTCCCGGCTGTGTCCCGCTGTGTCCCGCTGTGTCCGGCTGTGTCCTCACTGTGTCCCACTCTGTGTTCCGCTGTGTCCTCGCTGTGTCCCCCGCTGTGTCCCGCTGTGTCCCCCGCTGTGCCCTGCAGTGTCCCGCTCTGTCCCGCTGTGTCCTCGCTGTGTCCCGCTGTGTCCCCGCTGTGTCCCCGTTGTCTCCAGCTCTGTCCCCTGCTGTGTCTCACGCTTTGTCCCCGCTGTGTCCCACTGCGTCCCGCTGTGTCCCGCTGTGCCCCAACTGTGTCCCGTTGTGTCCACAGCTTTGTACCATGCTGTGTAACGCTGTGTCTCCGCTGTATCGACGCTGTGTCCCACTGGGTCCCACTGTGTCCTCGCTGTGTTCCCCGCTGTGTCCAGCTGTTTCCCCCACTGTGTCCCCCTCTGTGTCCTGCTGTGTCCCCCGCCGTGTCCCGCTGTGTACCTCTGCGTCCCTGCTGTGTCCCACTGTGTCCCGCTTTGTCCCCCACTGTGTCCCGCAGTGACCCCGCTGTGTCCCCGCTGTATCGACGCTGTGTCCCGCTGGGTCCTGCTGTGTCCTCTCTGTGTTTCCCACTGTGTCCCGCTGTGTCCCCCGCTGTGTCCCGCTGTGTCCCCCGCTGTGTCTTTGCTGTGTCCCCGCTGTGTCCCGCTGGGTCCCGCAGTTTCCCGCGCTGAGGCCTGCTGTGTCACCGCTGTGTCCCGCTCTGTCCCCGCTGTGTCCCGCTTTGTCACCGCTGTGTCCCGCTGTGTCCCGCTGTGTCCCCCGCTGTGTGCCGCTTTGTCACCGCTGTGTCCCGCTGTGTCCTCGCTGTGTCCCCGCTGTGTCCCGCTTTGTCCCCGCTGTGTCCCGCTGTGTCCCCCGCTGTGTCCCGCTGTGTCCCCTGCTGTGTCCCCACTGTGTCACGCTGCGTTTCGCTGTGTCCGGCTGTGTCCTCGCTCTGTCTCCCTCAGTGTCCAGCTGTGTCACGCTCTGTCCCTTCTGTGTCCCTCTGTGTCCAGCTCTGTCCCTCCTGTGTGTCCGCTGTGTCCCGCTGTGTACCCTTCTGTGTCCAGCTGTGTCCCCTCTGTGTCCCGCTGTGTCCCTTCTCTGTCCCCCGCTGTCCACCGCTGTGTCCCCTGGCTGTGTCCCGCAGTGTCCCCGCTGTGTCCCGCTGTGTCCTACTGTGTCCCGTGGTGTCCCGCTTTTTTCCCTCTATGTCCCCTGCTGAGTCCCCTCTGTGTCCCCGCTGTGTCCAGCTGTGTCCTCGCTGTGTCCTCCGCTGTCTCCTGCTTTGTCCCACGCTGTGTCCTACTGTGTCCCAATGTGTCCCTGCAGTGTCCCCCGCTGTGTCCCGCTGTGTCCCGCTGTGTCCCCTGCTGTGTCCTGCTGGGTCCAGCTGTGTCCCCGCTGTGTCTCCGCTGTGTCCCTCTGTGTCCCACGCTGTGTCCCCGCTGTGTCCCCTGTGTCCCCCGCTGTGTCCCACTGTGTCCCCCGCTCTGTCCCGCTGTGTCCACTGCTGTGACCCCGTTGTGCCTTGCTGTGTCCCGCTGTGTCCCCCACTGTCCCCCGCTGTGTCCTTGCTGTGTCCCTCTGTGTCCCGCTGTGTCCCCCAGTGTCCCCAGCTGTGTCCCGTTATGTCACCGCTGTGTCCCGCTGTGTCCTCCCTGTGTCCCCCGCTGTGTCCTTCTTTGTCCCTTCTGTGTACCCCGCTGTATCCCGCTGTGTCCCCCACTGTGTCCCGCTGTGTCCCCTGCTGTGTTCCCACTGTGTCACGCTGTGTTTCGCTGTGTCCGGCTGTGTCCTCGTTCTGTCTCACAATCAGTGTCCAGCTGTGTCACGCTCTGTCCCTTCTGTGTCCCACTG
>NW_012303131.1:0-3097 GCF_000151885.1 Dipodomys ordii | reverse complement strand
TCACAGCAGGGGACAGCAGGACACAGGGGGACACAGCGGGACACAGCGGGGACACAGCGGGGGACCCAGCGGGACACAAAGGGGGACCCAGCTGTACACAGCTGGGACACAGCGGGACACAGCGGGGGCACAGCGGGACACAGCGGGGACACAGCAGAGGACACAGCACGACACAGAGGGGAACAAAGGGGGACACAGCGGGACCCAGGGGGGACACTGCGGGAAAAAGCGGGACACAGTGGGGACAGAGTGGGACACAGCGGGGACACAGCGGGGGACGCAGCGGGGACACAGCGGGGACACAGCGGGACACACCGGGGACACAGCGCGGACACAGCGGGACACAGCAGCGACACATCGGAACACAGCGGGGGACACAGCGTTACACAGCCTGGGACAGAGCGGGACACAGCGTGGACACAGCGGGACACAGCAGGGACACAGCGGGGGACAGAGGGGACACAACGGTGGACAACGGGGACACAGCAGGACAGTGCGGGGGTCACAGTGGGAAACAGCGGAGACACAGGGGGACACAGGGGGTGACACAGAGGGACACAGCGGGACACAGCGGGACTGAGCGGGGACAAAGCGGGGTACATAGTGGGGGACACAGCGGTAAAAAGCAGGGGACACAGCGGGACTCAGCTGGGGACACATCAAAGGACACAGCGGGGAAAACAGCGGGAAACAGTGGGGGACACAGCGAGGACACAGCAGGACACAGCGGGAGACACAGCAGGTCACAGCGGGGTACACAGAGGCAGACACAGCGGTACACATCGGGACACAGCGGTTACACAGCGGAACATAGCGGGACACAGCTGGGACACAGTGGGGGACACAGTGGGACACAGCGGGGACAAGAAGGACTCAGCGGTTACACAGCAAGGACACACCAGGGACACAGCGGGACAAAGCGGACACACAGCAGGGACACAGCGGGACACAGAGAGGACACAGCGGGAAACAGCGGGGGATACAGGGTGGACAGCGGTGACACACCGGCAGACAGCGGGGACACAGCGGGACACAGCGGGACACAGTGGGGGACACAGCAGGACACAGTGGGGGACACAGCGGGGGACACAGCGGGACAGAGTGGGGGACACAGTGGAACACATCGAGGACACAGCGGGCGACAGTGGGGACAAACCGGGGAACAACGGGGACACAGCGGGACACAGCTGGGACACAGCGAGGACACAGCGGGACACAGCGGGGACACAGCTAGTACACAGCGGGACACAGCCGGACACAGCAGGACACAGAGGGGAACACAGCAGGGGACACAGCGGGACAGAGCCGGACACGGCGGGGTACACAGTGGGACACATTGGGGATACAGCAGGGACACAGCGGGACACAGCGGGGGACAGAGCAGGATATAGCGGGGGACACAGCGGGACACAGCGGGGACACAGCGGGACAGAGCGGGGAACACAGCGGGATATAGCAGGGGACACAACGAGAACAAAGTGGGACACAGCAGGGGACACAGTAGGGGACACAGCAAGGACACAGCGGGACACAGCGGGACACAGCGGGGGACACAGCAGGGGACAGCAGGACACAGGGGGACACAGCGGGACACAGCGGGGACACAGCGGGGGACACAGAGGGACACAAAGGGGGACCCAGCTGTACACAGCTGGGACACAGCGGGACACAGCGGGGGCACAGCGGGACACAGCGGGGACACAGCAGAGGACACAGCACGACACAGAGGGGAACAAAGGGGGACACAGCGGGACCCAGGGGGGACACTGCGGGAAAAAGCGGGACACAGTGGGGACAGAGTGGGACACAGCGGGGACACAGCGGGGGACGCAGCGGGGACACAGCGGGGACACAGCGGGACACACCGGGGACACAGCGCGGACACAGCGGGACACAGCAGCGACACATCGGAACACAGCGGGGGACACAGCGTTACACAGCCTGGGACAGAGCGGGACACAGCGTGGACACAGCGGGACACAGCAGGGACACAGCGGGGGACAGAGGGGACACAACGGTGGACAACGGGGACACAGCAGGACAGTGCGGGGTCACAGTGGGAAACAGCGGAGACACAGGGGGACACAGGGGGTGACACAGAGGGACACAGCGGGACACAGCGGGACTGAGCGGGGACAAAGCGGGGTACATAGTGGGGGACACAGCGGTAAAAAGCAGGGGACACAGCGGGACTCAGCTGGGGACACATCAAAGGACACAGCGGGGAAAACAGCGGGAAACAGCGGGGGACACAGCGAGGACACAGCAGGACACAGCGGGAGACACAGCAGGTCACAGCGGGGTACACAGAGGCAGACACAGCGGTACACATCGGGACACAGAGGTTACACAGCGGAACATAGCGGACACAGCGGGGACACAGCAGGACACAGCGGGGACACAGCGGGGAAACAACGGGGGACACAGTGGGACACAGCGGGGACACAGAGGGACTCAGCGGTTACACAGCGAGGACACACCAGGG
Source organism: Dipodomys ordii (assembly GCF_000151885.1). Lineage (NCBI taxonomy): Eukaryota > Metazoa > Chordata > Mammalia > Rodentia > Heteromyidae > Dipodomys > Dipodomys ordii. Next base: position 612 of record NW_012303131.1, on the reverse strand, counting down.
ACACAGCTGGACACAGCGGAGACAAAGCGGGGACACAGTGAGACACAGCGAGGACACAGCGGGACACAGCGGAGGACACCACGGAGGACAGCGGTGACACACCGGCGGACAGCGGGGACACAGCAGGACACAGCGGGGGACACAGCGGGACACAGTGGGGGACACAGCGGGACACAGCTGGGGACACAGCGAGGACACAGCGGGACACAGCGGGGGACACAGCGGGGGAAAGCCGGGACACACATGCAGACAGCGGGGACACAACGGGACACAGCGGGGAACATCGGGAACAGAGCGGGACACAGCGGGAAACAGCATTGACACAGCAGGGACACAGCGGGTCACAGCGGGGACACAGTGTGGGACACAGCGAGGATAGAACGGGGACATAGGGTGACACTGCGGGACACAGTGGGACACAGCCGGGACACAGAGGGACATAGATATTACACAGCAAGGACACACCAGGGACACAGCGGAACATAGCGGGGACACAACGCTGACACAGCGGGACCGAGCGGGACCCAGCGGGGACACAGCGGGGACACAGCGGGGACACAACGGGGACACAGCGGGAGACAGCAGGACACAGCGGGTACACAGCAAGGACAC
>NW_012303130.1:0-3097 GCF_000151885.1 Dipodomys ordii | reverse complement strand
TCAAGCTTCTTCTGATTCTCCACTTCTCCTTCTTCTTCTCCTTCTGTTTCTGCTTCTCTTTCTGCTTCTGCATCTCCTTCTGTTTCACCTTCTGCTGCTCTTTCTCCTTCTTCTGTTTCTCCCTCTGCTTCTGCTTCTTATGCTTCTTCTTTATCTTCTGCTTCTTCTTCTCCTGCTTCTGCTTCTTATGCTTCTACTGCTTCTTCTTCTGCTTCTGCTTCTTCTGTTTCTACTGTCTTTCTGCTTCTGCTTCTCCTGCTTGTTTTTCTGCTTCTTCTGCTGCTTCTCCTTCTGCTGCTTCTTCTACTTCTCCTACTGCTTCTCTTTTTGCTTTTCCTTCTGCTTCTGCTTCTTCTGTTTCTCCTGCCTGAATTTCTGGTTCTACTTCTTCTGCTGCTTCTCCTTCTGCTTCTGCTTCTACTTCTGCTTCTGATTCTGCTTCTTCTGCTTCTTCTCTTTCGGCTTCTTCTGCTTCTGCTTCTTGTGCTTCTCCTGCTTCTCTTTCTGCTTCTCATTACGCTTCTGCTTCTCCTTCTGCTTCTGCTTCTCCTTCTCCTTCTCCTACTTCTGCTTCTCCTTCATCTTCTGCTTCTTCTGCTTCTCCTTCTGCATCTCCTTCTGCTTGTGCTTGTCCTTATGCTTCTTCTTCTGCCTCAGCTTCTCCTTCTCCTTCTTTTTCATCTCTTTTTGCTTCTGCTTCTTCTGCTTTTCCTGCTTCTCTTTCTGCTTCTGCTTCTTTCTGCTTCTCCTTCAGCATCTTCTTCTGCTTCTGCTTCTCCTTCTCCTTCTTCTGCTTCTCCTTCTTCTTCTCCTACTGCTTCTCCTTCTGTTTCTCCTTCTCCTTCTTGTTCTTCTGCTTTTCCTTCTGCTTCTCGTTCTGCTTCTGCTACAACTGCTACTGCTTCTACTTCTTCTGCTTCTTCTGCTTCTCCTTCTGCTTTTGATTCTCTTTCTGCTTCTGCTTCTCCTTCTGCTTCTCCTTCTGCTTCTCCAGATTCTGTTTCTTCTGCTTCTCCTGCTTCTCCTTCTGCTTCAGGTTCTCCTTCTGCTTCTTCGGATTCTTATGCTTCTACTTCTCCTGCTTCTGCTTCTTCTGCTTCCCCTCCTTCTCTTTCTGCTTCTCCTTCTGTTTCTGCTTCTCCTTCTGCTTCTGCTTCTTGTCCTTCTCCTGTTTGTTCTGCTTATGCTTCTCCTGTTTCTGCATCTCCTGCTCCTGCTTCTGCTGCTCTTTCTGCTTCTCCTGCTGCTTTTCTTTCTCCTGCTCCTTCTTCTGCTTCTCTTTCTGCTTCTCCTTCTGTTTCTCCTTCTCCTTCATCTTCTCGTTCTTCTGCTTTTCTTCTGCTTCTCCTTCTGCTTCTGCATCTTCTGCTTCTTCTGCTACTGCCTCTGCTTCTTCTGTTTCTTCTGCTTCTCCTTCTGCTTCTCCTTCCGCTTTTGCTTCTCTTTCTCCTTCTGCTTCTCCTTCTGCTTCTCCAGATTCTGCTTCTTCTGCTTCTCCTGCTTCTTCTGCTTCAGGTTCTGCTTCTGCTTCTTCTGCTTCTGCTTCTCCTGCTCCTGCTTCTTCTGCTTCTCCTGCTTCTCTTTCCGCTTTTCCTTCTGTTTCTGCTTCTCCTTCTTCTGTTTCTTCTGTTTCTGCTTCTCCTGATTCTGCTTCTCCTGCTTCTCGTTCTGCTTCTCTTTCTCCTTTCCTTCTCCTTCTCCTTCTTCTGCTTCTCCTTCTGCTTCTGTTTCTCCTTCTGCTTCTGCTTCAATTTCTCCTTCTGCTTCTCATTCTGATTCTGCGTCTTCTGTTTCTTCTGCTTCTCCTGCTTCTGCTTCTCCTGCTTCTCCTACTTCTCTTGCTGCATCTCCTTCGTCGTCTCTTTCTGCTTCTGCTTATCCTTTTGCTTCTCCTACTCCTAATCTTCCTCTTTCGCCTTCTCCATCTTCTTCTTCTTCTTCTCCTGCTGCGTCTGCTTCTGCTTATTCTACTATTTCTGTTTCTTCTGCTTCTGCTTCAGATTGTGCTTCTTCTGTTTCTCCTTCTGCTTCAGATTCTGCTTCTGTTTCTTCGACTTCTCCTGTTTCTTCTTCTTCTGCTTCTCCTGCTTCTTCTGCTTCTTCTGCTTCTTCTGCTTCTCTTTCTGCTTCTCCTTCTGCTTCTGCTTCTCCTTCTGCTTCTGCTCCTTCAATTTCTTCTGTTTCTTTTGCTTCTGCTTCTCACGCTCTGCTTCTTCTGCTTCTCCTGCTTCTCGTTCTGCTTCTCTTCGTCGGCTTCTCTTTCTACTTCTCCTTCTGCTTCTTCTGCTTCTGATTCTTCTCCTTCTTCTTCTCCTTCTGCTTCTGCTTCTTCTGCATCTCCTGCTTCTCCTTCTGCATCTCCTTCTGCTTGTGCTTTTCCTTCTGCTTCTTCTTCTGCTTCGGCTTCTCCTTCTTTTGCTTCTCCGTCTGTTTCTGCTTCTGCTTTTCCTGATTCTTTTTCTGCTTCTGCTTCTCCTTCTGTTTCTCCTTCTCCTTCTCGTTCTTCTGCTATTTCTTGTGCTTCTTTTTCTGCTTCTACATCTTCAGCTTCTTCTGCTACTGCTTCTGTTTCTTCTGTTTCTTCTGCTTCTCCTTCTGATTTTGGTTCTCTTTCTGCTTCTGCTTCTCCTTCTGCTTCTGCAGATTCTGCTTCTTCTGCTTCTCCTGCTTCTCCTTCTGCTTCAGGTTCTGCTTCTGCTTCTTCGGATTCTTATGCTTCTGCTTCTCCTGCTTCTGCTTCTTCTGCTTCCGCACCTTCTCTTTCTGCTTCTCCTTCTGTTTTTGCTTCTCCTTCTGCTTCTGCTTCTTCTCCTTCTTCTGTTTCTTCTGCTTCTGCTTCTCCTGCTTCTGCTTCTCCTGCTTCTCGTTCTGCTTCTCGTTCTGCTTCTCCTTCTCTTTCTCCTTCTTCTGCTTCTCCTTCTGCTTCTGCTTCTCCTTCTGCTTCTGCTTCAATTTCTCCTTCTGCTTCTCATTCTGCTTCTGCGTCTTCTATTTCTTCTGCTTCTCCTGCTTCTGCTTCTCCTGCTACTCCTACTTCTCGTGCTGCTTCTCCTTCTGTGTCTCTTTCTGCTTCTGCTTATCCTTTTGCTTCTCCTAC
>NW_012303129.1:0-3097 GCF_000151885.1 Dipodomys ordii | reverse complement strand
GAAGCAGAAGCGGAATGAGAATCAGAAAGAGAAGCAGTTGAAGCACAAGAAGCAGAAACAGGAGAAGCCGAAAGAGAAGAAGCAGAAGAAGCAGAAACAGAAGCAGAAGGAGAAGCAGAAGCAGAAGGAGAAGCAGCAGAAGAAGTAGAATCAGGAGAAACAGAAGAAGCAGAAGCAGAAGGAGAAGCAAAAAGAGAAGCAGAAGGAGAAGGAGAAGAAGCAGCAGAAGGAGAAGCAGCAGAAGAAGCAGAAAAACAAGGAGGAGAAGCAGAAGCAGAAAGAGAAGTAAAAGCAGAAGAAGCAGAAGAAGCAGAAGCAGTAGAAGCATAAGAAGCAGAAGCAGGAGAAGCAGAAGCAGAAGAAAAAGAAGAAGCATAAGAAGCAGAACCAGAAGCAGAGGGAGAAACAGAAGAAGGAGAAGGAGCAGCAGAAGGTGAAGCAGAAGGAGATGAAGAAGCAGAAAGAGAAGCAGAAACAGAAGGAGAAGAAGAAGGATTAGTTGGAGAACCAGAAGAAGCAGAAGCAGAAAGAGAAGCAGAAGAAGGAGAAGGAGAAGCAGAAGCAGAGGAAAGGAAGGAGAAGCAGAAGAAGCAGAAGCGGGAGAAGCAGAAGAAGAAGAAGAAACAGAAGAAGGAGAAGGAGCAGAAGGAGAAGCAGAAGCAGAAGAAACAGAAGAAGCCGAAGAAGCAGAAGCAGGACCTGAAGCAGAAGAAACAGAACAAGCAGAAGAAGCAGAAGCAGAAGCAGAACGAGAAGCAGAAGAAGAAGAAGGAGAAGGAGAAAGAGAAGGATTAGGAGTAGGAAGAGCAGAAGGAGAATCAGAAGCAGAACGAGAAGCAGAAGGAGCAGCAGAAGGAGAAGCAGAAGGAGAATCAGAAGGAGAAGCAGAAGAAGGAGAAGCAGAAGCAGAAGAAGCAGCAGAAGGAGAAGCAGAACTAGAAGAAGATGCAGAAGGAGATGCAGGAGAAGCAGAAGAAGCAAAAGCAGGAGAAGCAGAAGAAGGAGAAGGAGAAGCAGAAGGAAGGGATGCAGAAGGAATAGGAGAAACAGAAGGAGAAGCAGAAGCAGAATGAGAAGCAAAAAGAGAACAAGTAGAAGAAGAAGAAGCAGGAAAAGCAGAAGCAGACGAAAGAGAAGAAGAAGAAGAAGAAGAAGAAGAAGAAGAAGAAGAAGAAGAAGAAGAAGAAGAAGAAGAAGAAGAAGAAGAAGAAGAAGAAGAAGAAGAAGAAGTAAAAGAAGAAGAAGAAGAAGAAGAAGAAGAAGAAGAAGAAGAAGAAGAAGAAGAAGAAGAAGAAGAAGAAGAAGAAGAAGAAGAAGAAAAGAAGCATAAGGAGAAGCATAAGGAGAAGCATAAGTAGAAGCAGAAGAAGCAGAAACAGGAGAAGCAGAAGAAAAAGAATAAGCAAATGAAGCAGAAGCAGAAGGAGTGGGAGAAGCAGAAGAAGGAGAAGGAGAAGGAGCAGCAGAAGGAGAAGCAGAAGCAGAAAGAGAAGCAGAAACAGAAGGAGAACAAAAGGAGAAGCAGGAGAATCAGAAGAAGCAGAAGTAGAAACAGAAAGAGAAGTAGAAGAAGGAGAAGCAGAAGTAGAATCAGAAGAAACAGAAGAAGAAGAAGAAGAAGAAACAGAAGCAAAAGAAACAGAAGAAGGAGAAGAGCAGAAGCAGAAGCAGAAGGAGAAGCAGAAGCAGAAGGAGAAGCAGAAAGAGAAGCAGGAGAAGTAGAAGAAGCAGGAGAAGCAGAATCAGAAGAAACAGGAGAAGCCGAAGAAGCAGAAGCAGAATCTGAAGCAGAAGGAGAAACAGAAGAAGCACAATCTGAAGCAGAAGCAGAAGAAACAGAAATAGTAGAATAAGCAGAAGCAGAAGAAGCAGGAGAAGCAGAAGAAGAAGACGGAGAAGGCGAGAGAGAAGGATTAGGAGTAGGAGAAACAAAAGGATAAGCAGAAGCAGAAAGAGAAGCAGAAGGAGAAGCAGCACGAGAAGTAGGAGAAGCAGGAGAAGCAGAAGCAGGAGAAGCAGAAGAAACAGAAGACGCAGAAGCAGAATGAGAAGCAGAAGGAGAAATTGAAGCAGAAGCAGAAGGAGAAGCAGAAGCAGAAGCAGAAGGAGAAGCATAAGAAGGAGAAGGAGAAGCAGAAAGAGAAGCAGAACGAGAAGCTGACCGAGAAGCATGAGAAGCAGAAGCAGGAGAAGCAGAAGCAGAAGAAACAGAAGAAGGAGAAGAAGCAGAAGCAGAAGGAGAAGCAGAAACAGAAGGAAAAGAAGAAAGAGAAGCAGGAGAAGCAGAGAGGCAGCAGCAGGAGAAGCAGAAGAAGAAGAAGCCGAAGAAGCAGAAGCAGAACCTGAAGCAGAAGGAGAAGCAGGAGAAACAGAAGAAGCAGAACCTGGAGAAGCAGAAGGAGAAGCAGAAGCAGAAAGAGAAGAAAAAGCAGAAGGAGAAGCAGAAGAAACAGAAGAAGCAGAGGCAGAAGCAGAAGATGCAGAAGAAGAAGGAGAAGCAGAAGTAAAAGCAGAAGAACGAGAAGGAGAAGGACAAGGAGAAACAGAAGGAGAAGCAGAAAGAGAAGCAGAAGAAGGAGCAGGAGAAGGAAACGCAGCAGGAGAAGTAAAAAGAGCAGCAGAAGGAGAAGCAGGAGATGCAGAAACAGGAGAAACAGAAACAGAAGAAACAGGAGAAGGACAAGAAGCAGAAGCAGAAGCAGAAGCTGAAGCATAAGGAGAATCATAAGGAGAAGCATAAGGAGAAGCAGTATAAGCAGAAGAAGCAGGAGAAGCAGAAGAAAAAGAACAAGCAAAAGAAGCAGAAGCAGAAGCATTGGGAGAAGCAGAAGAAGGAGAAGGAGAAGGAGCAGCAGATGGAGAAGTTGAAGCAGAAAGAGAAGCAGAAACAGAAGGAGAAGAAGAACGAGAAACAGGAGAATCAGAAGAAGTAGAAGTAGAAGCAGAAAGAGGAGAAGAAGGAGAAGCTGAAGTAGAATCACAAGAAACAGAAGAAGAAGAAGAAGAAGAAACAGTAGCAAAAGAAACAGAAGAAGGAGAAGAGCATAAGAAGAAGCAGAAGGAGAAGCAGAAGGAGAAGGAGAAGCAGAAAGAGAAG
>NW_012303128.1:0-3097 GCF_000151885.1 Dipodomys ordii | reverse complement strand
TGTCCCCGCTGTGTACCACTGTGTCCCCGGCTGTGTCCCGCTGTGTCCCCCGTAGTGTCCTGCTGTGTCCTCGCTGTGTCCACCGCTGTGTCCCACTGTGTCCCGCTGTGTACCGTGGTGTCCCGCTTTGTCCCCCGCTGTGTCCCCCGCTGAGTCCCCGCTGTGTCCCCGCTGTGTCCTGCTGTGTCCTCGCTGTGTCCCCCGCTCTCTCCCAATCTGTCCCACGCTGTGTCTCATGCTTTGTCTCCGCTGTGTCCTACATGTGTCCCCCGCTGTCTCCCGCTCTGTCCCCCGCTGTGTCTCAGGCTTTGTGCTCGCTGTGTCCCACTGTGTCCCGCTGTGTCCCGCTGTGCCCCTTTTTGTCCCCCACTGTGTACCCCGCTGTGTCCCGCTGTGTCCCCTGCTGTCTCCCGCTGTGTCCCCCACTGTGTCCCCTGCTGTGTCCCCACTGTGTCCCCGCTCGGTCCCCCTGGGCCCTGCTGCGTCACCTGCTGTGTCCCCACTGTGTCCCGCTGTATCCCGCTGTGTCCTCGCTGTATCCCCCGCTCTGTCCCACTGTGTCCTCGCTGTGTCCCCTGCTGTGTCCCGCTGTGTCCCCCGCCGTGTCCCGCTGTGCCATGCTGTGTCCCGCTCTGTCCATGCTGTGTCCCGCTCTGTCCCGCTGTGTCCCCGGTGTTTCCCGCTGTTCCCCTGCTGTGTCCCGCTGTGTCCCCCGCTGTGTCCCGCTGTGTCCCGCTGTGTCACCCGCTGTGTCACGCTCTGTCCCGCTGTGTCCATGCTGTGTCCCGCTGTGTCCCCCGCTCTGTCTCCCGCTGTGTCCGGCTGTGTTCCCCGCTGTGTCCCGCTGTCCCCCGCTTTGTCCCGCTGTGTCCCCGCAGTGTCCCCGCTGTGTCCCTCTGTGTCCCTTGGTGTCCCGCTTTGTCCCACGCTGTGTCTCCCGCTGAGTCCCCTCTGTGTCCCCACTATGTTCCGCTGTGTCCTGCTGTGTCCCCCACTGTCTACCACTTTGTCCCACGCTATATCCCGCTGTTTCCCGCTGTGTCCTCACTGTGTCCCCCGCTGTGTCCTGCTGTGTCCCCGCTGTGTCCCGTTGTGTTCACAGCTGTGTACCACGCTGTGTAACGCTGTGTCCCCGCTGTATCGACGCTGTGTACCGCTGTGTCCCGCTGTGTCCTCGCTGTGTTCCCCGCTGTGTCCCGCTGTGTCCCCCACTGTGTCCCCCGCTGTGTCCCTATGTGTTCCACGCTTTGTCCCCCTGTGTCCCGGCAGTTTCCCCGCTGTGTCCCGCTGTTTCCCACTGTGTTCTGTGGTATCCCGCTTTGTCCCCCGCTGTGTCCCCCGGTGAGTCGCCGCTGTGTCCCCGCTTTGTCCCGCTGAGTCCTCCATGTGTCACCCGCTGTGTCCCGCTGTGTCCCCCGCTGTGTCCCGCAGTGTCCACTGCTGGGACCCGGCTGTGTCCCACTGTGTCCCGCTGTGTCCCGCTGTGTCCTCACTGTGTCCCACTCTGTGTTCCGCTGTGTCCTTGCTTTGTCCCCCGCTGTGTCCCGCTGTGTCCCCCGCTGTGCCCTACAGTGTCCCGCTCTGTCCCGCTGTGTCCTCGCTGTGTCCCGCTGTGTCCCCCCACTGTTCCCCCCTCTGTGTCCTGCTGTGTCCCCCGCTGTGTCCCACTGTGTCCCCGCAGTGTCACTGCTGTTTCCTGCTGTGTCCCGCTGTGTTCCGTGGTGTCCCTCTTTGTCTCCCGTGGTGTCCCGCTGTGTCCGACTGTGTCCCGCTCTGTCCCCTCTGTGTCCCGCTGTGTCCCGCTGTGTCCCCTCTGTGTCCCCGCTGTGTCCCGCTGTGTCCCCCGCTTTGTCCTGCTGTGTCCCCGCAGTGTCCCTCTGTGTCCCACTGTGTCACACTGTGTCCCGTGGTGTCCCTCTTTGTCACCCCGCTGTGTCCACCGCTAAGTCCCCTCTGTGTCCCCCGCTATGTCCTGCTGTGTCCCCCACTGTGTCCCGCTCTGTCCTTGCTGTGTCCCCCGCTGTGTCCCCCGCTGAGTCCCCGCTGTGCCACCGCTGTGTCCCGCTGTATCCCCTGCTGTCTCCGTCTATGTCCCCCGCTGTGTCTCACGCTTTGTCCCTGCTGTGTCCCACTGTGTCCCGCTGAGTCCGGCTGTGCCCCCACTGTGTCCCGTTGTGTCCACAGCTATGTACCACGCCTTGTAACGCTGTGTCCCCGCTGTATCGACTCTGTGTCCCGCTGTGTCCTGCTGTGTCCTCGATCTGTTCCCCGCTGGGTCCCGCTGTGTCCCCCGCTGTGTCGCACTGTGTCCGGCTGTGTCCCGCTCTGTCCCCGCTGTGTCCCTCTGTGTCCCCGCTGTGTGCCTGCTGTGTCCCGCTGTGTCTCCCGCTTTGTCCCACTGTGTCCCATTGTGTCCCTGCTGTGTCCCGCTGTGTCCCGCTGTTTCCCCGCTGTGTGCCCGCTGTGTCCCGCTGTGTACCCCGCTGTGTCCAGCTGTGTCACAGCTGTGTCTCGCTGTGGCCACTCTCTGTCTCCACTGTCCCCCGCTGTGTGCCCCGCTGTGGCCCGCTGTGGCCCGCTGTGTCCTCCGCTTTGTCCTTCTGTGTCCCGCAGTGTCGCCGCTGTGTCCCGCTGTGTAACACTGTGTCCCATGGTGTCCCACTTTCTCCCACAATGTGTCCCCCGCTGAGTACCCTCTGTGTCGCCGCTGTGTCCCACTGTGTCCTCGCTGTGTCCCCCGCTGTGTCCCGCTGTGTCCTCCCTATGTCCCCCGCTGTGTCCCGCTGTGTCCTCGCTGTGTTCCCCGCTGTGTCCAGCTGTTTCCCCCACTGTGTCCCCCACTGTGTCCTTGCTATGTCCCCTGCTGTGTCCTGCTGTGACCCGCTGTGTCCTCACTATGTCCCCCTCTGTGTCCCGCTGTGTCCCCCGCCGTGTCCCACTGTGTCCCGCTGTGTCCCGCTGCGTCCCCCCTGTGTCCCGCTGTGTCCCGCAGTGACCACGTTGTGTCCCGCTGTGTCCCACTGTGTCCCGTGGTGTCCCGCTTTGTCCCCCGCTGTGTCCCCGGTTGAGTCTCGCTGTGTCCCCACTGTGTCCTCTC
>NW_012303127.1:0-3097 GCF_000151885.1 Dipodomys ordii | reverse complement strand
TGTGTCCTCGCTTTGTCCCATGCTGTGTTAAGCTGTGTCCTCCCTGTGTCCCGCTGTATCCCCCGCTGTGCCCCGCAGTGTCCCGCTGTGTCACGCTGTGTCCCGCTGGGTCCCCAGCTGTGTCCCGCTGTGTCCCCCCCTGTGTACCGCAGTGTCCCGCTGTGTCCCGCTCTGTCCCCCACTGTGTCCCCCGCTGAGTCCTCTATGTGTCGCCGCTGTGTCCCACTGTGTCCTCGCTGTGTCCCCTGCTGTCTCCCGCTTTGTCCCACGCTGTGTCCCGCTGTGTCCCTCTGTGTCCTCGCTGTGTCCCCCGCTGTGTCCTGCTTTGTTCCCGCTGTGTCCCAAACTGTGTCCCGCTGTGTCCCGCTGTGTGCCCCGCTGTGTCCCACTATGTTCCCGCAGTGTCCCCGCTGTGTCCCCGCTGTGTCCTCGCTGTGTTCCCCGCTTTGTCTCGCTGTGTCCCCCGCTGTGTCTTGCTGTGTCTACTGCTGTGTCCCCACTGTGTCCCGCTGTGTCTCGCTGTGTCCCGCTGTGTCCTCGCTGTTTCCCACGCTGTTTTCTGCTGTGTCCTCACTGTGTCCCCCGCTGTGTCCCGCTGTGTCCCATTGTGTCCTCGCTGTGTCCCCCTCTGTGTCCCGCTGTGTCCCCCGCCGTGTCCAGCTGTGTCCCGCTGTGTCCCGCTGTGTCCCGCTTTGTCCCCCACTGTGTCCCGCTGTGTCCCCGCAGTGACCCCGCTGTGTCCCGCTGTGTCCCACTGTGTCCCGTGGTGTCCCGCTTTTTCCGCCGCTGTGTCCCCGGCTGAGTCTCGCTGTGTGCCCACTGTGTCCTCCCTGTGTCCCCCGCTGTGTCCTGCTCTGTTCCCCACTGAGTCTCCCGTTTTGTCCCCGCTGTGCCCCGCTGTGTCCCGCTGTGTCCCGCTGTGTCCCCCACTGTGTCCCGTTGTTTCATCAGCTGTGTACCCCGCTGTGTCCCGCTGTGCTCCCGCTGTATCGACACTTTGTCCCGCTGGGTCCTGCTGTGTCCTCTCTGTGTTCCCCACTGTGTCCCGCTGTGTCCCCCGCTGTGTCCCGCAGTATCCCCCGCTGAGTCCCCCTGTGTCACCGCTGTGTCCCTCTGTGTCCCCGCTCTATCGACGCTGTGTCCACTGGGTCCCGCTGTGTCCATTCTTTGTTCTCCGCTGTGTCCCTCTGTGTCCCCCGCTGTGTCTCTCGCTGTGTCCCTCTGTGTCCCCGGCTGTGTCCGGCTGTGTCTTGCTGTGTCCCCCGCTGTGTCCTTGCTGTGTCCCCGCTGTGTGCCGATGTGTCCCGCAGTGTCCCCAGCTGAGTCCCGCTATGTCACCGCTGTGTCCCGCTGTGTCCTCGCTGTGTCCCCCACTGTGTCACGCTTTGTCCCTGCTGTGTCCCCCGCTGTGTCCCGCTTTGTCCCCGCTGTGTCCTGCTGTGTCCCCCGCTGTGTCCCGCTGGGTCCCGCTGAGTCCCCCGCTGTGTCCCGCTGTGTCCCTGCAGGTTCACCGCTGTTTCACACTGTGTCCTGCTGTGTCTCGCTTTGTCCCGCTGTGTCCTCACTTTGTCCCATGCTGTGTTCCGCTGTGTCCTCCCAGTGTCCCCCGCTGTGTCCCGCTGTGTCCCCCGCTGTGCCCCGCAGTGTCCCGCTGTGTCCCGCTGTGTCCTTGCTGTGTCCCACTGTGTCCCCGCTGTTTCCCCGCTGGGTCCTGCTGTGTCCCGTTGTGTCCTGCTGGGTCCCCAGCTGTGTACCCCGCTGTGTCCCGCTGTGTCCCCGCTGTATCGACGCTGTGTCCCGCTTGGTCCCGGTGTGTCCTCGCAGTGTTCCCCGCTGTGTCCCGCTGTTTACCCCTCTGTGTCACCCGCTGTGTCCCGCTGAGTCCCGCTGTGTACTGCTGTGTCCCCCGCTGAGTCCCGCTGTGTCCCCGCTGTGTCCCAATGTGTCCGTGCTGTGTCCCCTGCTGTGTCCCGCTGGGTCCCCCCTGTTTTCCCCGCTGTGTCCCGCTGTGTCCCGCTGTGTTTCCTGCTGTGTCCTCTGCTCTGTCCCACTGTGTCCCCCTCTGTGTCTTGCTGTGTCCCGCTGTGTGCCCCCTGTGTCCTCTGCTGTGTCCCGCTGTGTCCACACTGTGTTCCCCGTGTGTCCCGCTGTGTACCCCGCTGTGACCCGCTGTGTCACGCTGTGTCCTGCTCTTTCTCCGCTGTGTCCCTGCTGTGTGCCCAGTGTGTCCCGCTGTGTACCCCGCTGTGTCTAGCTGTGTCACTGCTGTGTCCCGCTGTGTACTGCTGTGTCCCCCGCTGAGTCCCGCTGTGTCCCCGCTGTGTCCCAATGTGTCCTCGCTGTATCCCCCCCTGTGTCCCGCTGTGTCCCCCCGTGTCCTCCGCTGTGTCCCGCTGAGTTCCTCTGTGTCCCCTGCTGTGTCCCCCACTCTGTCCCACTGTGTCCCCCTCTGTGTCCCGCTGTGTCCCTCTGTGTACTGCAGTGTCCCCCGCTGAGTCCCGCTGTATCCCCGCTGTGTCCCAATGTGTCTTCGCTGTGTCCCCCGCTGTGTCCCCCTCTGTCCCCCGCTGTGTCCCGCTGTGTCCACTGCTGTGTCCACATTGTGTCCCGCTGTTTCCCCCGCTGTGTCCCGCTGTGTCGTCACTGTGTCCCGCTGTGTCCTTGCTGTGTCCACCGTGTGTCCTGCAGTGTACCCCGCTGTGTCCCCCGTTTGTCCCGCTGTGTACCCCGGTGTTTCCCGCTGTGTCACGCTTTGTCCCGCTCTTTCCCCACTGTGTCCCGTTGTATCCCGGCTGTGTGCCCGCTGTGTTCCACTGTGTAATCTGCTGTGTCTCGCTTTGTACCCGTTGTGTCTCGCTGTGTCCCCCGCTCTGTCCCCCGCTGTGTCCCGCCTTGTCCCTCTCTGTGTCCCGCTGTGTCCTGCTGTGTCCCCCGCTGTGTCCCGCTGTATCCACGCAGTGTCCCCCGCTTTATCCCACTGTGTCCCGCTGTGTTCCGTGTTGTCCCGTTTGTGCCTCTTAGTGTCCCCCGCTGTGTCCCAACTGTGTCCCCGCTGTGTCCCGCTGTGTCCTCGATGTGTCCCCTGCTGTGTCCTTGA
>NW_012303126.1:0-3097 GCF_000151885.1 Dipodomys ordii | reverse complement strand
AGCGGGACACAGCGGGACACAGTGGGGACACTGCGGGGACACAGCGGGACAAAGCGGGGGACACAGCGGGACACAGCGGGACACAGCGGGGGACACAGCGGGGGACAGCGGAGACAGAGAGGTGACACAGCGAGACGCAGCGTTGACACAGCCTGACACAAAGGAGTACACAGCGAGGACACAGAAGGGACAGAGCGGGACACAATGGGACACAGCGGGACACAGCGGGGGACACAGCGGGACACAGCTGGACACAACGGAGTACACAGCGGGACACAGCGGGCACAAAGCGGGGGACACAGCGGGACACAGCGGGACACAACGGGGGACACAGTGGGGGACACAGCGGGACACAGCGGGGAACACAGCGAGGACACAGCGGGACAAAGAGAGACAAAGCGGGGGACACAGGGTGGACACAGCGGGACTCAGTGGGGGACACAGCAGTACACAGCGGGACACAACGGGACACAGCGGGGGACACAGAGGGGTACAGAGCGGTACACAGCGAGGACACAGTGGGACACAGCGTTGATACAGCGGGGACACAGCGGGACACAACGGGGTACACAGCTGGGGACACAACGGCACACAGGGGGGGACACAGCGAGGAAACAGCGAAACACAAGGGGGGACACAGCAAGGACACAGCGGGACACAGCGGGGGACACAGCGAGGAAACAGCGGGGCACAGCGGGACACAGCTAGGGACAAAGTGGGGGACAGCGGGGACACAGCAAAGACACAGCAGGACACCATGGGACACAGTGTGACACAGCGGGACACAGCGGGGGACCCATCGAGGACACAGTGGGATATATTGGGGGACACAGAGAGGACACAGCGGGGGACACAGCGGGGGACACAGCGGGACACAGCGGGGAACACTGCGAGGACCCAGCGGGACCCAGCGGGACACAGCATCGATACAGCGGGACACAGCGTTACACAGCGTGGTACACAGCTGTGGACACAACGGGACACAGTGGGGGCAAAGCGGGACACAGCGGGACACAGTTGGACACAGCGGGGAGAAAGCGTGAGACACAGCGTGGGACAGAGCGGGAGACACAGGGGGACACAGCGAGGACACAGCGGGACACTGCGGGGGAAACAGCGGGACACAGCGGTAGACAAAGGGGGACAGAGCGGGGGACACAGCGGGACACAGCGGTGCACAGAGCGGTACACAGCAGTGGACACAGAGAGGACACAGCGGGACCCAGCGGGACACAGCGTCGATACAGCGGGGACAGAGTGGGCCACAGCGGGACACAGCAGGAACAAAGCAGTGGACACAGCAGGACACAGCAGGGGACACAGCGGGACACAGCCGGGGACACAGGGAGGACAGAGCGGGACACAGCGGGGACACAGAGGGGACTCAGCGTGGGACACAGCGGGGGACAAAGCGGGACACCACGGGACACAGCAGAACACAGCGGGGACAAAGAGGAGACAGAGCAGGACACAACGAGGACACAGCGGGACAAAGCAGGGTACACAGCAGGGGACACAGCGGGACACAGCGGGACACAGCGGGGGACACAGCGGGACACAGCAGGGGACACAGCGCGGACACAGCGGGACACAGCGGGGGACACAGCGAGGACACAGCGGGGGACACACCGGGGGACACAGCGGATCACAGCAGGGAACACAGCGAGGACACAGCGGGACCCAGCAGGACACAGCGTCGATACAGCGGGGATACAGCGTTACACAGTGTGGTACACATCTGTGGACACAATGGGACACAGTGTGGGCACAGCGGGACACAGTGTGGGCCCAGCGGGACACAGCAGGACACAGTGGGACAAAGCAAGGACAAATCGTGAGACACAGCGAGGGACAGAGCTCGAGACAGTGGGGGACACAGCTAGGACACAGCAGGGCACAGCGGGACACAGCAGGGACAGAGCGGGACCCAGCGGGACACAGCGGGACACAGCGGGACCCAGCGGGACCCAGCGGGGAACCCAGCGAGGACACAGCAGGACAAAGCGGGGGACACAGCGGTGACAAAGCTGGACACAACGGAGTACATAGCAGGACCCAGCGGGACACAGCGTCGATACAGCAGGGACACAGCATTATACAGTATGGTACACAGCTATGGACACAACGGGACACAGTGGGGGCACAGCGGGACACAGCGGAACACAGTGGGACACAGCAGGGCAAAGCGTGAGACACAGTGGGGGACAGAGAGTGAGACAGCGGGGGACACAGCGAGGACACAACGGGACACAGCGGGGGAAACAGCGGGACACAGCGGTGGACACAGGGGGACAGAGCAGGGACACAGCGGGACACAGCGGTGGACACAGCGGGACACAGCGGTGGACACAGCGAGGACACAGCGGGACCCAGCGGGACACAGTGTCGATACAGCGGGGACAGAGTGGGCCACAGCGGTGTACACCGCTGGGGACACAACGGGGCACATCGTGGGACACAGCAAGTACTCAGCGGAACACAGCGTGGGACACAGTGAGGACACAGGGAGACACAGCGGGACACAGCGGGACACAGCAGGAACACAGCAGTAGACACAGCGGGACACAGCAGGGGACACAGCGGGACACAGCGGGGGACACAGGGAGGACAGAGCGCGACACAGCGGGGACACAGCGGGGACTCAGCGGGGGACACAACGGGGGACAAAGCGGGACACAGCGGGACACAGCGTCGATACAGCGGGGACACAGCGGGACACAGCGGGGTACACAGCTGGGGACACAACGGAACACAGCGGGGGACACATCGAGGACACAGCAGGACACAGCGGGGACACAGCGGGGACACTGTGGGAACATAGCAGGACACAGCTGGGTACACAGCGGGACCCAGCGGGACACAGTTTGGGACACAGCGGGGACATAGCGGGACACAGCGGGGGACACAGCGAGGACACAGTGGGACACAGCGTGGGACAAAGTGGGAGACAGCGGGGCACACAGCAAGGACACAGCAGGACACCGAGGGGACTCAGCGGGGGACACAGCTGGGGACAAAGCAGGACACCATGGGACACAGTGTGACACAGCGGGACACAGCGGGGACACTGCGGGGACACAGCGGGACAAAGCGGGGT
>NW_012303125.1:0-3097 GCF_000151885.1 Dipodomys ordii | reverse complement strand
CAGAGGCGGACACAGCGGGACACAGCGGGAAAGATCGGGTACACAGCGGGGACACAGCGGGGACACAGCGGGACACAGCGGGGAACACAGCGGGGAACACAGCGGTACACAGCGGGACACAGCGGGGGACATAGCATGGACACAGCGGGTCACAGCGGGGAAATAGTGGGGGACACAGCGGGGGACACAGCGGGATACAGAAGGACACAGCGAGGACACAGCGGGACACAGGAGGACACAGCGGGGACACAGCGGGGACACAGCGGGACACAGCGGGACACAGCGGGGACACAGCGGGGACACAGCGGGACACAGTGTGGGAGATAGAGGCGGACACAGCAGGACACAGCGGGACACAGCGGGGACACAGCAGGACACAGCGGGACACAGCGGGCGACACACCGGGGGAGAGCCGGTACACAGTGGGACACAGCGGGACACAGTGGGGACACAGCGGGAAACACAGCGGGACACAGCGGGACACAGCGGGGGACACAGCATGGACACAGCGGTCACAGCGGGGAAATAGTGGGGGACACAGCGGGGGACACAGAGGGATAAAGAAGGACACAGCGAGGACACAGCGGGACACAGGAGGACACAGCGGGGACACAGCGTGACACATGGGGACCCAGCGGGACCCAGCGGGGGATCCAGCGAGGACACAGCGGGACACAAATGGGGACACAGCAAGGACACAGCAGGACACAGCGTGAAAGAGCGGGACACAGCAGGGGACACAGCCTGGGACACAGCGGGACACAGCAGGGTTCACAGAGGGACATAGCAGTTACAAAGCGAGGACACACCAGGGACACAGCGGGACACAGCGGGGACACAGCCGGGACACAGCGGGTCACAGCGGGGAAATAGTGGGGGACACAGCGAGGGACACAGCGGGATACACAAGGACACAGCGAGGACACAGCGGGACACAGGAGGACACAGCGGGGACACAGCGGGGACACAGCGGGGGATACAGTGGGACACAGCTGGGGATACAGCGGGGGATACAGTGGGACACAGCTGGGGATACAGCGAGGACACAGCAGGGACACTGCAGGACACAGCGTTTCACAGCAGGGAAATAGTGGGGGACACAGCGGGGGACCCAGCGGGATACAGAAGGACACAGCGAGGACACAGCGGGGACATAGGGGGACACTGCGGGACACAGCGGGGACACAGAGGGACATAGAGAATACACAGCGAGGACACACCAGGGACACAACGGGACACAACGGGGACACAGCGGGGACACAGCGGGACACAGCGGGACCCAGCGGGGACCCAGCGGGGACACAGCGGGACACAGTGTGGGACACCGAGGCGGACACAGCAGGACACAGCAGGCCACAGCGTGGAAACAGCAGGACACAGCGGGACACAGCGGGGACACAGCCGGGACACAGCGGAGGACACAGTGGCAGACTCAGCGGGGGACACAGTAAAGAACACAGCGGGACACAGCAGGGGACACAGGGGAACACAGCGGGACACAGCCGGGGACAAAGCGGGACACAGCAGGACACTGCGGGTGACACAGCGGGGGAAAAAGCGGGAAACAGCGGGGGACACAGCGAGGACACAGCAGGACACAGCGGGGGACCCAGCGAGGACACAGCGTGACACATGGGGACACAGCGGGACACAGCGGGGGACCCAGCGAGGACACAGCGGGACACAAATGGGGACACAGCAAGGACACAGGGGGACACAGCGGGAAAGAGCGGGACACAGCTGGGGACACAGCCGGGGACACAGCGGGACACTTTGGGGGACACAGCAGGACACTGCAGGGTACACAGCGGGACACAGCCGGACACAAAGGGACACAGCAGGGACACAGCGGGGGACACAGTGGGACACAGCGGGGTACACAGCGGGACACAGCGGGGACAAAGCAGGGGCACAGTGGGAAACAGCGGGACACAGCGGGGGACAAAGCGGGACACACCGGGACACAGCAGGACACAGCGGGGGACACAGCGGAGGAAACAGAGCTGCACACAGCGGGAGAGAGTGGAACACAGCACGGACACAGCAGGGACGCAGCGGGACATAGCAGGGACAAAGCGAGGACAGAGCGGGACACAGAGGTACACAGCGAGGGACACAGCGGGGGACAGTGGGGACAAACCGGGGAACAACGGGGACACAGCGGGAAACAGGTAGGACACAGCGGGGACACAGCGGGGACACAGCAGGGGACACAGTGGGACACAGCAGGGGATACAGCGAGGACACTGAGGGGACATAGGGGGACACTGCGGGACACAGTGGGACACAGCGGGGACAGAGAGACATAGCAGTTCCACAGCGAGGACACACCAGGGACACAGAGGGACACAGCGGGGACACAGTGGGTGACACAGTGGGGGACACAGCGGTAAACAGTGGGGGACACAGCGGGACTCAGCGGGGGACACAGCAAAGAACACAGCGGGACACAGCGGGGGACACAGGGGAACACAGCGGGACACAGCCTGACACAGCTCGGGACACAGCGGGTGACACAGGGGGAAAACAGCAGGAAAAAGTGGGGGACACAGAGAGGACACAGCAGGACAGCAGAACACAGCAGGGTACACAGAGGCAGACACAGCGGTACACATCGGGACACTGCGGGGACACAGCGGTGACACAGCGGGACACAGCGGGCCACAGCGGGGACACAGCAGGGGACACACCGGGGTAGAGCAGGCACACAGCAGGACACAGCGGTACACAGCGGGACACAGCGGGAAACACAGCGGGACACACAGCGGGACACAGCGGGACACAGCGTGGGACACAGCATGGACACAGCGGGAAACAGCAGGGGACACACCGGGGTAGAGCAGGCACACAGCAGGACACAGCGGTACACAGCAGGACACAGCGGGGAACACAGCGGGACACACAGCGGGACACATCGGGACACAGCGGGGGACACAGCATGGACACAGCGGGACACAGTGGGGAAATAGTGGGGGACACAGCGGGGGACACAACGGGATACAGAAGGACATAGCGAGGACACAGCGGGACACAGGAGGACAAAGTGGGGACACAGCGGGGGACACAGTGGGACACAGTGGGACAAAGAGGCACTCAG
>NW_012303124.1:0-3097 GCF_000151885.1 Dipodomys ordii | reverse complement strand
GAAGAAGATGCAGAAGGAGAAGCAGGAGAAGGAGAAGAAGCAGAAGCAGAAGGAGAAACAGAAGTAGTAGAAGGAGAAGGAGAAGGAAGGGCAGCAGAAGCAATAGGAGAAGCAGAAGGAGAAGCAGAAGCAGAATGAGAAGCAAAAAGAGAAGCAGTAGAAGCAGAAAAACCAGGAGAAGCAGAAGAAAGAGAAGAAGAAGAAGAAGAAGAAGAAGAAGAAGAAGAAGAAGAAGAAGAAGAAGAAGAAGAAGAAGAAGAAGAAGAAGAAGAAGAAGAAGGAGAAGGAGAAGGAGAAGCAGAAGAAGGAGAAGGAGAAGGAGAAGGAGAAGCAGAAAGAGAAGCAGAAAGAGAAGCAGAAAGAGAAGCAGCACGAGAAGTAGGAGAAGCAGGAGAAGCAGAAGCAGGAGAAGCAGAAGAAACAGAAGACGCAGAAGCAGAATGAGAAGCAGAAGGAGAAATTGAAGCAGAAGCAGAAGCAGAAGGAGAAGCAGAAGCAGAAGGAGAAGCAGAAGAATGAGAAGGAGAAGCAGAAAGAGAAGCAGAAGCAGAGAGAGAAGCAGGAGAAGAAGCAGAAGGAGAAGCAGGAGAAGCAGAAGCAGGAGAAGCAGAAGCAGAAGAAACATAGGAAGGAGAAGAAGCAGAAGGAGAAGCAGAAACAGAAGGAAAAGCAGAAAGAGAATCAGGAGAAGCAGAAGAAGCAGCAGCAGGAGTAGCAGAAGCAGAAGAAGCAGAAGAAGCAGAAGCAGAACTTGAAGCAGAATGAGAAGCAGGAGAAGCAGAAGAAGAAGAATCTGGAGAAGCAGAAGGAGAAGCAGAAGCAGAAAGAGAAGCAAAAGCAGAAGGAGAAGCAGAAGGGGAAGCAGAAGAAGCAGAAGGAGAAGCAGAAGCAGAAGGAGAAGCAGAAGGAGAAACAGAAGCAGAAGAAGCAGCAGAAGGAGAAGCAGAAGCAGAAGAAGATGCAGAAGGAGAAGCAGAAGAAGCAGAAGCAGAAGGAGAAGTATTAGTAGGAGAAGGAAGAGCCGCAGAAGAAATAGGAGAAGCAGAAGGAGAAGCAGAAGCAGAATGAGAGCAGAAAGAGAAGCAGTAGAAGCAGAAGAAGCAGGAAAAGTAGAAGCAGAAGAAAGAGAAGAAGAAGAAGAAGAAGAAGAAGAAGAAGAAGAAGAAGAAGAAGAAGAAGAAGAAGAAGAAGAAGAAGAAGAAGAAGAAGAAGAAGAAGAAGAAGGTGGAGGAGGAGGATGAGGAGGAGGAGGAGGAGATGGAGAAGCAAAAGGAGAAGCAGTAGAAGCAGAAGAAGCAAAAGCAGAGAAGCAGAAGCAGAAGAAAAAGAATAAGCAAAAGAAGCAGAATCAGAGGGAGAAGCAGAAGAAGGAGAAGGAGCAGAAGGAGAAGGAGAAGCAGAAGGAATATCAGAAGGAGAAGCAGAAGAAGGAGAAGCAGAAGCAGAAGAAGCAGCAGAAGGAGAAGCAGAAGCAGAAGAAGATGCAGAAGGAGAAGCAGGAGAAGCAGAAGAAGCAGAAGCAGAAGGAGAAACAGAAGTAGGAGAAGGAGAAGGACTAGTATGGGCAGCAGGAGCAATAGGAGAAGCAGAAGGAGAAGCAGAAGCAGAATGAGAAGCAAAAAGAGAAGCAGTAGAAGCAGAATAATCAGGAGAAGCAGAAGAAAGAGAAGAAGAAGAAGAAGAATATTAAGAAGAAGAAGAAGAAGAAGAAGAAGAAGAAGAAGTATTAGGAGAAGCATAAGGAGAAGCATAATGAGAAGCATTAGGAGAAGCAGTAGATGCAGGAGAAGCAGAAGAAATAGTATAAGCTAATGAAGCAGAAGCAGAAGCAGAAGGAGAAGCAGAAGCAGAAAGAGTAGCAGAATCTGAAGGAGAACAAAAGGAGAAGCAGGAGAATCAGAAGAAGCAGAAGTAGAATCAGAAAGAGGAGTAGAAGGAGATGCAGAAGTAGAATCAGAAGAAACAGATGAAGAAGAAGCAGAAGAAACAGAAGCAAAAGAAACAGAAGAAGGAGAAGAGCAGAAGCAGAAGCAGAAGGAGAAGCAGGAGAAGTAGAAGAAGCAGAAGCAGAAGAAATAGGAGAAGCTGAAGAAGCACAAGCAGAATCTGAAGCAGGAGAAACAGAAGAAGCACAATCTGAAGAAGAAGCAGAAGAAACAGAAATAGTACAATAAGTAGAAGCAGAAGCAGCAGGAAAAGCAGAAGAAGAAGAAGGAGAAGGCGAAAGAGAAGGATTAGGAGTAGGAGAAGCAAAAGGATAAGCAGAAGCAGAAAGAGACGCAGAAGGAGAAGCAGCACGAGAAGTAGGAGAAGCAGGAGAAGCAGAAGAAGCAGAATCTGGAGAAGAAGAAGGAGAACCAGAAACAGAAACAGAAGGAGAAGAAGAAAGAGAAGGAGGGGAAGCAGAAGAAGCAGAAGCAGGAGAGGCAGAAGCATAAGAATACGAAGAAGTAGAAGCAGAACCTGAAGCACAAGGAGAAGCAGGAGAAGCAGAAGAAGCAGAATCTGGAGAAGCAGAAGGAGAAGGAGGAGATACAGAAACAAGAGAAGCAGAAGTAGAAGAATCAGGAGAAGGACAAGAAGCAGAAGCAGAAGGAGAAGCAGAAACAAAAGGAGAAGCAGAAAGAGAAGGAGGAGAAGCAGAAGAAGCAGAAGCGGGAGAAGCAAAAGAAAAAGAAACAGAAGAAGGAGAAGGAGCAGAAGCAGAAGGAGAAGTAGAAGCAGAAGGAGAAGCAGAAAGAGAAGCAGGAAAAGCAGAAAAAGCAGGAGCAGGAGAAGCAGAAGCAGAAGAATACGAAGAAGCAGAAGCAGAACCTGAAGCAGAAGGAGAAGCAGAAGACGCAAAATCTGGAGAAGCAGAATGACAAACTGAAGGAGAAGCAGAAGCAGAAAGAGAATCAAAAGCAGAAGGAGAAGCAGAAGAAACAGAAGAAGCAGAAGCAGTAGCAGTTGCAGCAGAAGCAGAAGGAGAAGAAGAGGGAAAAGCAGGAGAACGAGAAGGAGAAGGAGAAACAGAAGCAGAAGCAGAAGGAGAATCAGAAGGAGAAGCAGAAGAAGCAGAAGGAGAAGCAGAAGGAGAAGCAGAAGCAGAAGAAGC
>NW_012303123.1:0-3097 GCF_000151885.1 Dipodomys ordii | reverse complement strand
TAGCTGAAGCAGAAGGATATGCAGATGAACTATAATGATAAGGAGAAACAGAATTAGAAGCAGAAGGAGAAGCAGGTAATGCAGAAGAAGATGAAGCAGAAGGAGATTTGATGGATAAGCAGAAGTAGTTGTTGGATAAGCAGATGCAGAAGAAGATGCAGATGTAGATGCAGAAGAAGCAGAAGCAGAAGGTGAAGCAGGAAAAGCAGAAGAAGCAGAAGCAAAAGGTGAAGCATAAGAAGGAGAAGGAGAAGCAGAGTCAGAAGAAGAAGCATAAGGACAAGCACAAGCAGAAGGAGATGGAGATGGAGAAGCAGGAGAAGCAGAAGAAGCAGAAGTTGAAAGAGAAGCAGAAGTAGGAGAAGGAGAAGGAGGAGAAGCAGAAGCATAAGGAGAAGCAGAAGCAGAATGAGAAGCAGAAAGAGAAGCAGGAGGAGGACAAGAAGCAGAAGCAGGAGAATCCGAAAGAGAAGAAGCAGAAACAGAAGCAGAAGGAGAAGCAGAATGAGAAGCAGCAGAAGAAGTAGAACAAGAAATTCAGGGACGAGAAACAGAAGAAACAGAAGCAGAAGGAGAAGCAAAAAGAGAACCAGAAGGAGAATTAGAAAAAGCAGCAGAAGAAGCAGAAAAACAAGCAGGAGAAGCAGAAGCAGAAAGAGAAGTAGAAGCAGAAGAAGCAGAAGAAGAAGCAGTAGAAGCATAAGAAGCAGAAGCAGGAGAAGGAGAAAAAGAAGAAAAAGAAGACGCATAAGAAGCAGAAGCAGAAAGAGAAGCAGAAATAGAAGGAGAAGAAGAAGGAGAAGTTGGAGAATCAGAAGAAGCAGAATCAGAAAGAGAAGCAGAAGAAGGAGAAGGAGAAGCAGAAGGAGAAGGACAAGCAGGAGAAGATGAAGAAGCAGAAGCGGGAGAAGCAGAAGAAGAAGAAGAAGAAACAGAAGGAGAAGGAGCAGAAGGAGAAGCAGAAGCAGAAGGAGAAGCAGAAAGAGAAGCAGAAGAAGCAGAAAAAGCAGTAGCAGGTGAAGCAGAAGCAGAAGAAACAGAAGAAGCCGAAGAATCAGAAGGAGAACCTGAAGCAGAAGGAGAAGCAGAAGCAGCAGAAGCTGGAAAAGCAGAAGCAGAAGAAACCGAACAAGCAGAAGAAGCAGAACGAGAAGCAGAAGAAGAAGGAGAAAGAGAAGGATTAGGAGTAGGAGGAGCAGAAGCAGAATTTGAAGCAGAAAGAGAAGCAGAAGGAGAAGCAGAAGGAGAAACAGAAGAAGCAGAAGCAGGAGAAGCAGAAGCAGAATGAGAAGCACAATAAGGAGAAATTGAAGGAGAAGGAGAAGGAGACGGAGAAGCAGAAGGAGAAGTAGGAGAAGCAGAAGAAGAAGAAGCAGGAGAAGCAGAAACAGAAGAAACAGAAGGAGAAGAGCAGAAGCAGAAGTAGAAGCAGAAGGAGAAGCAGAAGAAGCAGAAGCTGAAGCAGAAGAAGAAGAAACAGAAAAAGCAGAAGAAGCAGAAGAAGAAGCAGCAGGAGAAGCAGAAGAAGAAGAAGGAGAAGGAGAAAGAGAAGGATTAGGAGTAGGAGAAACAGAAGGATAAGCAGAAGCAGAAAGAGAAGGAGAATGAGAAGGAGAAGCAGGAGAAGCAGAAGAACCAGAAGCAGGAGAAGCAGAAGCAGAAGAAACATAGGAAGGAGAAGAAGCAGAAGGAGAAGCAGAAACAGAAGGAAAAGCAGAAAGAGAAGCAGGAGAAGCAGAAGAAGCAGCAGCAGGAGAAGCAGAAGCAGAAGAAGCAGAAGCAGAACCTGAAGCAGAAGGAGAAGCAGGAGAAGCAGAAGAAGCAGAATCTGGAGAAGCAGAAGGAGAAGCAGAAGCAGAAAGAGAAGCAAAAGCAGAAGGAGAAGCAGAAGGGGAAGCAGAAGAAACAGAAGAAGCAGAGGCAGTAGCAGAAGAAGTAGAAGATGCAGAAGCAGAAGGAGAAGCAGAAGGAAAAGCAGAAGAACGAGAAAGAGAAGGAGTAGGAGAAACAGAAGGAGAAGCAGAAAGAGAAGCAGAAGAAGGAGCAGGAGAAGGAAAAGCAGCAGGAGAAGCAGAAAGAGCAGCAGAAGGAGAAGCAGAAGCAGAAGGAGAAGCAGAAGAAGGAGAAGCAGAAGGAGAAGCATAAAGAGAAACAGAAGGAGAAGCAGGAGAAGCAGAAGCAGGAGAAGCAGAATCAAAAGAAATAGAAGAAGGATAAGAAGCAGAAGCAGAAAGAGAAGCAGAAACAGAAGGAGAAGCAGAAATAGAAGCAGAAGAAGCTGAAGAAGCAGAAGCAGAACCTGAAGCAGAAGGAGAAGCAGGAGAAGCAGAAGAAGCAGAATCTGGAGAAGAAGGAGAACCAGAAGGAGAAGCAAAAGCAGAAAGAGAAGCAAAAGCAGAAGGAGAAGCAGAAAGAGAAGCAGAAGAAACAGAAGAAGCAGAAGCAGATGCAGTAGCAGAAGAAGCTGAAGATGCAGAAGCAGATAGAGAAGCAGAAGGAATAGCAGAATAACGACAAGGAGAAACAGAAGGAGAAGAAGAATGAGAAGCAGAAGGAGAAGCAGTAAAAACAGAAGAAGCAGAAACAGACGGAGAAGCAGAAGAAGGAGAAGCAGAAGCAGAAGAAGAAGCAGAATGAAAAGGACAAGCAGAAGGAGATGCAGAAGGAGTAGCAAGAGAAGCAGAAGAAGCAGAAGCAGAAGGAAAAGAAGAAGGAGAAGAAGAAGAATCAGAAGAAGCAGAAGGAGAAGTAGAAAGAGAAGCCGACGAAGAGAAGCAGAACGAGAAGCAGGAGAAGCAGAAGAAGCAGAGCGGGAGAAGCAGAAGAAGAAGAAATAGAAGGAGCAGAAGCAGAAGGAGGAGCAGGAGCAGAAGGAGAAGCAGAAAGAGAAGCAGGAAAAGCAGAAGAAGCAGAAGCAAGAGAAGCAGAAGCAGAAGAAACAGGAGAAGGACAAGAAGCAGAAGGAGAAGCAGAAAGAGAAGCACTAGAAGCAGAAGACGCAGGAAAAGCAGAAGCAGCAGAAAGAGAAGAAGAAGAAGAAGAAGAAGAAGAAGAAGAAGAAGAAGAAGAAGAAGAAGAAGAAGAAGAAGAAGAAGAA
>NW_012303122.1:0-3098 GCF_000151885.1 Dipodomys ordii | reverse complement strand
TTCTGCTTCTCCTTCTGCTTCTCCAGATTCTGCTTCTTCTGCTTCTCCTGCTTCTCTTTCTGCTTCAGGTTCTGCTTCTGCTTCTTTGGCTTCTTCTGCTTCTGCTTCTCCTGCTGCTGCTTCTTCTGCTTCTCCTGCTTCTCTTTCTGCTTTTCCTTCTGTTTCTGCTTCTCCTTCTGCTTCTTCTCCTTCCTATGTTTCTCCTGCTTCTGCTTCTCCGGCTTCTCGTTGTTCTTCTCTTTCTGCTTCTCTTTCTGCTTCTCCTTCTCCTTCTTCTGCTTCTCCTTCTGCTTCTGCTTCTGCTTCAATTTCTCCTTCTGCTTCTCATTTTGCTTCTGCGTCTTCTGTTTATTCTGCTTCTCCTGCTTCTGCTTCTCCTGCTTCTCCTACTTCTCGTGCTGCTTCTCCTTCTGCGTCTCTTTCTGCTTCTGCTTATCCTTTTGCTTCTCCTACTCCTAATCCTTCTCTTTCGCCTTCTCCTTCTCCTTCTGCTTCTCCTGCTTCTCCTTCTGCATCTTCTTCTGCTTCTGCTTCTGCTTCTTCTGCTTCTGCTTCTCCTTCTTCTGCTTCTCCTTCTGATTCTGCTTCTTATGCTTATTCTTTTTCTTCTGCTTCTGCTTCTCCTGCTTCTGCTTCTCCTGCTTCTGCTTCTTGTGCTTCTCCTGCTTCTCCTTCTCATTCTCCTTCTCTTTCTGCTTCTGCTTATCCTTCTGTTTCTCCTACTCCTAATCCTTCTCTTTCTCCTTCTCCTTCTTCTTCTTCTGCTTCTCCTGCTGCTTCTTCTTCTGCTTCTTCTGCTTTTTCTGTTTCTTTTTCTTGTGCTTCAACTTCTGCTTCTTCTGCTTCTCCTTCTGCTTCTCCTTCTGCTTCTGCTCTTCTCCTTCTGTTTCTTCTGTTTCTGCTTCTCCTGCTTCTTCTTCTTCTGCTTCTCCTACTTCTCCTTCTGCTTCTCCGTCTCCTTCTCCTTCTCCTTCAATTTCTCCTTATTGTGCTTCTCATTCTGCTTCTGCTTCTTCTTCTCCTGCTTCTGCTTCTTCTGTTTCTCCTTCTGCTTCTTCTTCTGCTTCTCTTTCTGCTTCTTATTCTGCTTCTGCTCCTCCTACTCCTAATCCTTCTCTTTCTCCTTCTTCTTCTGCTTCTCGTTCTGCTTCTGCTTCTTCTGCTTGTTCGAATTCTGCTGCTTCTGCTTTTCCAGCTTCTGCTGCTTCTGCTTCTCCTTCTACTTCAGGTTCTCCTTCTGATTCTTCGGCTTCTTCTGTTTCTTCTGCTTCTGCTTCTCCTGCTACTGCTTCTTCTGCTTCTCTTTCTGCTTCTCCTTCTGCTTCTCCTTCTGCTTCTGCTTCTGCTCATCACATAATCAGTATAATCAACTTAGGCTAGAGGCAGGCAATACTAAAGGGATAAAGGACTGAGCCCAAGAAGAGGCCGGACAAACCGAAATAAGAGGACGGCAACTACATGTTCTTCTTCTTGATCTTCTTCTTCTTCTTCTTCTTCTTCTTCTTCTTCTTCTTCATCATTTCTTCTTCTTCTTCTTCTTCTTCTTCTTCTTCTTCTTCTTCTTCTTCTTCTTCATCATTTCTTCTTCTTCTTCTTCTTCTTCTTCTTCTTCTTCTTCTTCTTCTTCTTCTTCTTCTTCTTCTTCTTCTTCTCTTTCTTCTGCTTCTTCTTTTCCTGCTTCTTCTGCTTCTACTCCTTCTCTTTCTGCTTCTCATTCTGCTTCTGCTTCTCCTTCTGCTTCTCCTATTTCTTCTGCGGCTCTTCCTTCTCCTACTTCTACTTCTCCTTCTGCTTCTGCTTCTTCTGCTTCTCCTGCTTCTCCTTCTGCATCTTCTTCTGCTTCTGCTTCTCCTTCTGCTGCTTCTTCTGCTTCTGTTTCTCCTTCTGCTTCTCCTTCTTCTTCTTCTTCTTCTTCTTCTTCTTCTTCTTCTTCTTCTTCTTCTTCTTCTTCTTCTTCTCCTTCTCCTTCTTCTTCTTCTTCTTCTTCTTCTTCTTCTCCTTCTTCTTCTTCTTCTCCTTCTTCTTCTTCTTCTTCTTCTTCTTCTTCTTCTTCTTCTTCTTCTTCTTCTTCTTCTTCTTCTTCTTCTTCTTCTTCTTCTCCTTCTTCTTCTCCTTCTTCTTCGTCTTCTTCTTCTTCTTCTTCTTCTTCTTCTTCTTCTTCTTCTTCTTCTTCTTCTTCTTCTTCTTCTTCTTCTTCTTCTTCTTCTTCTTCTTCTTCTCTTTCTTTTGCTTCTGCTTTTCCTGTTTCTTCTGCTTCTACTGCTTCTCTTTCTGTTTCTCATTCTGCTTCCGCTTCTCCTTCTGCTTCTCCTATTGCTTCTGCTGCTCTTCCTTCTCCTTCTCTTACTTCTGCTTCTCCTTCTGCTTCTGCTTCTCCTTCTGCTTCTCCATTATATTTCTCTTTCTCCTTCTCCTTCTTCTGCTTCTGCTTCTACTTCTGCTTTTGCTTCTGCTACTTATGCTTCTTCTGTTTCTTTTGCTTCTGCTTCAGTTGCTTCTGCTTCTTAGCTTCTCCTGCTTCTGTTTCTGCTTCTTCTTCTTCTTCTCTTTCGGGTTCTCCTGCTTCTCCTTCTTGTGCTTCTCCTGCTTCTCTTTCTGCTACTCATTCTGCTTCTGCTTCCCCTTCTGCTTCTGCTTCTCCTCCTTCTCCTTCTCCTACTTCTGCTTCTCCTTCAGTTTCTGCTTCTTCTGCTTCTCCTGCTTCTCCTTCTGCATCTCCTTCTGCTTGTGCTTGTTCTTATGCTTCTTCTTCTTCTTCTTCTGCTTCTCCTGCTTCTTTTGGTTCACCTTTTGCTTCTGCTTCTTCTGATTTTCCTGCTTCTCCTTCGGCTTCTCCCTCTGCCTCTCCTTCTGCTTCTCCTTCTGTTTCTCCTTCTCCTTCTCATTCTTCTGCTTTTCCTTCTGCTTCTCCTTCTGCTTCTACATCTTCTCCTTCTCCCTCTGCTTCTGCTTCTCATGCTTCTTCTTTTTCTTCTGCTTCTGCTTCTCCTGCTTCTTCTGCTTCTCTTTCTGCTTCTCTTGCTGCTTGTCCTTCTGCTCCTCCTTCTCCTTCTTCTACTTCTCCTTCAGCTTCTACTTCTTCTTCTTCTCCTTCTTGA
>NW_012303121.1:0-3098 GCF_000151885.1 Dipodomys ordii | reverse complement strand
AGACAGCAGGGACACAGTGGGGACAAAGCGGGACACAGCGGGTCAGAGCGGCGGACACAGCGGGACACAGCCGGAGACACAGAGGGGTACACAGCGGGACACAGCGGGGGACACAGCGAGGACACAGCGGAACACAGCGGGACACAGCGTCGATACAGTGGGGACAGAGCGGGTAACAGCAAGGACACAGCGGGACACAGCGGGACACAGCGGGGGACACAGCGGGACACAGCGGGGACACAGAGGGGACTCAGCGGGGGACACAGCGGGACACAGCGGGGGACACAGCGAGACACGGCGGGGACAAAGCTGGACACAGCGGGGTACACAGAGGGACACAGCATGGACACAGCGGGGAAACAGCGTGACACAAAAGGACACAGCGAGACACAGCGAGGGACACAGCGAGGACACAGCTGCATACATTGGGGGACAGAGCAAGGACAGAGCGGGACACAGCGGGACACAGCGGGACACAGTGAGGGACAGAGGAAGGACACAGCGGTACACAGAGGGGGACAGAGCGAGGACACATTGGGACACAGCAGGGACTCAGCGGGGGACACAGCAGTACACAGCGGGACACAGCGGGACACAGCGGGGACACAGCCGGGACACAGCGGGGGACACAGCGGGACACAGCGGGGGGACACAGAGGGGTACACAGCGGGACACAGCAGGGAAAAAAGTGAGGCCACAGCAGAACACAGTGTGGGACACAGCGAGGACACAGCGGGACACAGCGGGACAAAGTGGAGACAAAGCAGTAGACACAGCGGGACACAGTGGCGGACACAGCGGGACACAGCGTGGGACACAGGGAGGACACAGCGGGACCCAGCGGGACCCAGCGTCGATACTGCTGGGACACAGCGGGACACAGCGAGGTACACAGCTGGGGACACAACGGGACACAGCGGGGAACACAGCGAGGACACAGCGGGACACAGCGGGGGACACAGGGAGGACACAGCGGGGACAAAGCGAGACACAGAGGGACACAGTGGGGACACAGCAGTAGACACAGTGAGACACAGCGAGGGACACAGCGGGACACAGCGGGGAACACAGCGAGGACACAGCGGGGACACAGCGGGGACACTGCGGGAACATAGTGGGACACAGCAGGGGACACAGCGAGGACACAGCGGGACACAGTGGGACACAGCGTGGGACAAAGCAGGAGACAGCAGGGGACACAGCGGGCCACAGCTTGGGACACAGCGGTAACACAGCAGGACACAGCAGGGGACACAGCGAGGACACAGCGGGACACAGTGGGACACAGCGTGGGAAAAAGCGGGAGACAGCAGGGGACACAGCGAGGACACAGCGGGACACAGCGGCGACACATAGAGGACTCAGCGGGGGACACAGTGGGGGACAGAGCGGGACACAGCGGGACACTGTGGGGCACAGCGGGGGACACAGCGGGACACATCGGGGGACCCAGCGGGACACAGCGGGACACAGCGGGACACTGCGGGGCACAGCGGGGGACACAGCGGGACACAGCAGGGGACACAGGGAGGACACAGCTTAACACAGCATGGGACAAAGCGAGGACAGAGCGGGACACTGTGAGACACAGCGGGACACAGCGGGGACCCAGCAATGGACACAGCGGGACACAGCGGGCGACAAAGCAGGACACCAAGGAACACAGCAGGACACAGCGTGAAACAGCGGTGAACCTGCGGGGACACAGCGGGACACAGCGGGGAACACAGCGGGACCCAGCGGGACACAGCGGGGGACACAGCGGGACACAGCGTCTATAGAGCGGGGACACAGCGGGACACAGCGGTGACACAGCAGGACACAGCAGGACCCAGCGGGGAAACAGGGGGGACACAGTGGGACACAGCGAGTACACAGCGGGACACAGCGGGACAATGCGGGGCACAGCGGGGGACACAGCGGGACACAGCAGGGGACACAGGGAGAACACAGCGGAACACAGCATGGGACAATGCGAGGACACAGCGGGAAACAGCGAGACACAGCGGGACCCAGCGGGGACCCAGCAGTGGACACAGCGGGACACAGCGTGGGACAAAGCGGGACACCACGGAACACAGCAGGACACAGCTTGAAACAGTGGTGAACCTGCGGGGACACAGCGGTACACAGCGGGGGACCCAGCGGGACCCAGCGGGACACAGCGGGGGACACAGCCGGACACAGCAGGGATACAGCGGGGACACAGCAAGACACAGAGGGACACAGTGGGGACACAGCAGTAGACACAGCGGGACACAGCGGGGGACACAGCAAGACACAGCGGGGAACACAGCGAGGACACAGCGGGGACACAGCGGGGACACAGCGGGACCCAGCAGGACACAGCGGGGCACACAGCGGGACACAGATTGGGACACAGCGGGAACACAGCAGGACACAGCGGGAGACAGCGGGACACAGCGGGACACAGCGTGGGACAAAGCGGGAGATAGCAGGGGACACAGCGAGGACACAGCGGGACACAGCGGCGACACATAGAGGACTCAGCGGGGGACACAGTGGAGAACAGAGCGGGACACAGCGGGACCCAGCGGGGACAAAGCGTGAGACACAGCGGTGGACAGAGCGGGAGACAGAGGCGGACACAGCGAGGACACAGTGGGACACAGCAGGGACACCAAGGTGGCTCGGGGGGGCCACAGCGGGGGACAAAGCGGGACACCACGGAACACAGCGGGACACAGCGTGAAACAGCAGTGAACCTGCGGGGACACAGCGGGACACAGCGGGGGACACAGCGGGACACAGCGGGGACACAGCGGGGACACAGCGGGACCCAGCAGGACACAGCGGGACACAGCAGGACACAGCGGGGGACACAGTGGGACACAGCGGGGGACACAGCGGGACACAGCGGGGACACAGAGGGGACTCAGCTGGGGACATAGCGGGGGGCAAAGCGGGACACCACAGGACACAGTGGGACACAGCAGGACACAGCGGGGACACTGCGGGGACACAGCGGGACAAAGCAGGGGACCCAGCGGGACCCAGCGGGACACAGCAGGACCCAGCGGGGAAACAGCGGGGACACAGTGCGACACAGCGAGGACACAGCGGGACACTGCGGGGCA
>NW_012303120.1:0-3098 GCF_000151885.1 Dipodomys ordii | reverse complement strand
GCTTCTGCTTCTTCTGCGTCCCCTCCTTCTCTTTCTGCTTCTCCTTCTGTTTCTGCTTTTCCTTCTGCTCCTGCTTCTTGTCCTTCTCGTGTTTCTTCTGCTTCTGCTTCTCCTGTTTCTGCATCTCCTGCTTCTCCTTCTGCTGCTCTTTCTGCTTCTCCTGCTGCTTATCCTTCTCCTGCTCCTTCTTCTGCTTCTCTTTCTGCTTCTCCTTCTGTTTCTCCTTCTCCTTCTCCTTCTAGTTCTACTGCTTTTCCTTCCGCTTCTCCTTCTGCTTCTGAATCTTCTGCTTCTTCTGCTACTGCCTCGGCTTCTTCTGCTTCTCCTTCTGCTTCTCCTTCTGCTTTTGCTTCTCTTTCTGCTTCTGCTTCTCCTTCTGCTTCTCCAGATTCTGCTTCTTCTGCTTCTCCTGCTTCTCCTTCTGCTTCAGGTCCTGCTTCTGCTTCTTTGGCTTCTTCTGCTTCTGCTTCTCCTGCTTCTCTTTCTGCTTTTCCTTCTGTTTCTGCTTCTCCTTCTGCTTCTGCTTCTTCTCCTTCTTCTGTTTCTTCTGCTTCTGCTTCTCCTGCTTCTGCTTCTCCTGCTTCTCGTTCTGCTTCTCTTTCTGCTTCTCCTTCTCCTTCTCCTTCTTCTACTTCTCCTTCTGCTTCTGCTTCACCTTTTGCTTCTGCTTCTGCTTCAATTTCTCCTTCTGCTTCTCATTCTGCTTCTGCGTCTTCTGTTTCTTCTGATTCTCCTGCTTCTGCTTCTCCTGCTTCTCCTACTTGTCTTGCTGCTTCTCCTTCTGCGTCTCTTTCTGCTTCTGCTTATCCTTTTGCTTCTCCTACTCCTAATCCTTCTCTTTCGCCTTCTCCTTCTTCTTCTTCTGCTTCTCCTGCTGCTTCTGCTTCTGCTTATTCTACTATTTCTGTTTCTTCTGCTTCAGATTGTGCTTCTTCTGTTCCTACTTCTGCTTCAGATTCTGCTTCTGCTTCTTCGGCTTCTCCTGTTTCTTCTGCTTCTGCTTCTCCTGCGTCTTCTGCTTCTCCTGCTTCTCTTTCTGCTTCTGCATATCCTTCTGTTTCTCCTACTCCTAATCCTTCTCTTTCTCCTTCTCCTTCTGCTTCTTCTGCTTCTCCTGCTGCTTCTTCTTCTGCTTCTTCTGCTTTTTCTGTTTCTTCTTCTTCTGCTTCAGCTTCTGCTTCTTCTTCTTCTCCTTCCGCTTCTGTTTCTCCTTCTGCTCTTCTCCTTCTTCTGCTTCTGTTTCTCCTGATTCTTCTTCTTCTGCTTCTCCTACTTTTCCTTCTGCTTCTCGGTCCCATTCTCCTTCTCCTTCAATTTCTCCTTCTTGTGCTTCTCATTCTGCTTCTGCTTCTCCTGCTTCTTGTGATTCTCATTCTGCTTCTCTTTCTGCTTCTTATTCTGCTTCTGCTCCTCCTACTCCTAATCCTTCTCTTTCTCCTCCTTCTTCTTCTGCTTCTTCTGCTTGTTCTGTTTCTTCTACTTCTGCTTTTCCAGCTTCTCCTGCTTCAGCTTCTGCTTCAGGTTTTCCTTCTGCTTCTTCGGCTTCTTCTGTTTCTTCTGCTTCTGCTCCTCCTGTTACTGCTTCTTCTGCTTCTTCTGCTTCTCTTTCTGCTTTTCCTTCTGCTTCTCCTTCTGCTCCTTCTCCTTCTTCTGTTTCATCTTCTTCTGCTGCTTCTCCCGCTTCTGCTTCTTCTGCTTCTCCTGCTTGTCCTTCTGCTTCTGCTTCTCCTTTTCCTTCTTCTGCTTCTCTTTCTGCTTCTGCTTCTGCTTCTTCTGATTCTCCAACTTCTCCTTCTCCTTCTCTTTCTGTTTCTGCTTCTCTTTCTGCATCTGCATCTCCTTCTGTTTCAACTTCTGCTGCTCCTTCTCCTTCTTCTGTTTCTCCCTCTGCTTCGGCTTCTGCTTCTTATGCTTCTTTTTTTCTTTTGCTTCTGCTTCTCCTGCTTCTGCTTCTTATGCTTCTACTGCTTCTTCTTCTGCTTCTGCTTCTTCTGCTTCTACTTCTCTTTCTGCTTCTGCTTCTCCTGCTTGTTTTTCTGCTTCTTCTGCTGCTTCTCCTTCTGCTGCTTCTTCTACTTCTCCTTCTGCTTCTCTTTTTGCTTCTCCTTCTGCTTCTGCTTCTTCTGTTTCTCTTGCCTGAATTTCTGGTTCTACTTCTTCTGCTGCTTCTCCTTCTGCTTCTGCTTCTACTTCTACTTCTGTTTCTGCTTCTTCTGCTTCTTCTCTTTCGGCTTCTCCTGCTTCTGCATCTTGTGCTTCTCATGCTTCTCTTTCTGCTTCTCATTCCGCTTCTGCTTGTCCTTCTGCTTCTACTTCTCCTCCTTCTCCTTCCCCTACTTCTGCTTCTCCTTCAGCTTCTACTCATCTGCTTCTCCTGCTTCTCCTTCTGCACCTCCTTCTGCTTGTGCTTGTGCTTATGCTTCGTCTTCTGCCTCTGCTTCTCCTTCTCCTTCTTTTGCTTCTCCTTTTGCTTCTGCTTCTTCTGCTTTTCCTGCTTCTCCTTCTGCTTCTGCTTCTTCTGCTTCTCCTGTTTCTACGTCTGCATCTTCTTCTGCTTCTGCTTCTCCTTCTCCTTCTTCTGCTTCTCCTTCTGATTCTCCTTCTGCTGCTTCTTCTTCTGCTTTACCTGCTTCTCTTTTTGCTTCTCCTTTTGCTTCTCCTTCTGTTTCTACTCCTCCTTCTCGTTCTTCTGCTATTCCTTCTGCTTCTCTTTCTGCTTCTGCATCTTCAGCTTCTTCTGCTACTTCTTCTGCTTCTTCTGTTTCTTCTGTTTCTCCTTCTGCTTCTCCTTCTGCTTTTGCTTCTCTTTCTGCTTCTGCTTCTCCTTCTGGTTCTCCTTCTTCTTCTCCATATTCTGCTTCTTCTGCTTCTCCTGCTTCTCCTTGTGCTTCAGGTTCTGCTTCTGCTTCTTCGGCTTCTATTTCTGCTTCTCCTTCTGTTTCTACTTCTCTTTCTGCTTCTGCTTCTTCTCCTTCTTCTGCTTCTGCTTCTCCTGCTTCTGCTTCTCCTGCTTCTCGTTCTGTTTCTCTTTATGCTTATCCTTCTGCTTCTCCTTCTCCTTCTTCTGCTTCTCCTTCTGCTTCTGCTTCTTATTCTGC
>NW_012303119.1:0-3098 GCF_000151885.1 Dipodomys ordii | reverse complement strand
TCACCCGTGGTGTCCGCTTTGTCCCCCGCTGTGTCCCCCGCTGAGTCCCCTCTTGTGTCCCCACTATGTTCCGCTGTGTCCTTGCTGTGTCCCCGCTGTCTACCGCTTTGTCCCCCGCTGTGTCCTGCTGTGTCCCCGCTGTGTCCCCCAAGTTGTCCTCGCTGTGTCCTTCTGTTTCCCTCTATGTCCCCCGCTGTGTCCCGCTGTGTCCCCTGATGGGTCCAGCTGTGTCCCCCGCTGTGTCCCGCTGTGTCGCATGCTGTGTTCCAGGCTGTGTCCCGCTCTGTCCCCCGCTGTGTCCCGCTTTGTCCCCGGCTGTGTCCCTCGCTGTGACCCGCTGTGTCCTACCTGTGTCCCCCTCTGTGTCCTGCTGTGTCCCCCCTGGGTACCCTGCTGTGTCCCGCTGTGTCCCGCTGTGTCCACCTCTGTGTCCCGCTCTGTGTCCCGCTGTGTACCCCGCTGTGTCCCGCTGTGTCCTCTCTCTGTCCCCCGCTGTGTCCCGCTGTGTCCCCCGCTGTGTCCGGCTGTGTCTCCCGCTATGTCCCCGCTGGGTCCCGCTGGGTCCCGCTATGGCCTGCTGTGTCCCCCGCCGTGTCCCGCTGTGTCCCGCTGTGTCCTGCTCTGTTCCGCTGTGTCTCTGCTTTGTCTCCGCTGTGGCCCACTGTGTATCCCGCTGTGTCCCCCGCTGTGTCCCGCTGTGTTGCCGGCTCTGTCCCCCGCTGTGTCCCGCTGTGTCCCCCGCTGAGTCTCGCTATGTCCCCGCTGTGACCCGCTGTGTCCTCCCTGTGTCCCACTCTGTGTCCCCCTGTGTCCTCCCTGTGTCCCCCTCTGTGTCCCGCTGTGTCCCCCTGTGTCCCCTGCTGTGTCCCGCTGTTTCCCCACTGTATCCCCGCTGTGTCCCCCCGCTGTGTCCCCGCTGTGTCCCGCTGTGACCCCTGCTGTGTCCCGCTATGGCCTGCTGTGTCCCCCGCCGTGTCCCGCTGTGTCCCGCTGTGTCCTGCTGTGTTCCGCTGTGTCTCCGCTGTGTCTCCGCTGTGGCCCACTGTGTATCCCGCTGTGTCCCCGCTGTGTCCCGTTTTGTCCCCTGCTGTGTCCCACTGTGTCCCACTGTGTCCCGCTGTATCCCTGCTGTGTCCGGCTGTGTCCCCGCTGTGTCATGCTCTGTCCAGCTGTGTCCCTCTGTGTCCCGCTCTGTCCCCCGCTTTGTCACCGCTGTGTCCTGCTGTGTCCCCCGCTGTGTCCCGCTGTGTCCCACTGTGGCCCGCTGTGTCCCCCACGGTGTCCCGCTGTGTCCCACTGTGTCCTGTTGTGTCCCGCTGTGTCCCCACTGTGTCCCAGGTGTGTCCCCTGCTGTGTCCTCGCTCTTTCCCCACTGTGTAATGCTGTGTCCCGCTGTGTCCTCGCTGTGTCTCCCGCTGTGTCACGCTGTGTTCCCTGCTGTGTCCCGTGCTGTGTCCCGCTGTGTCCCCCGCTGTGTCCCATTGTGTCCACTGCTGTGTCCCGCTATGTCCCCCGCTGTGTCCCGCTGTGTCCCCGGTCTGTCGCCTGCTTTGTCCCGCTGTGTCTCTCGCTGTGTCCCCGCTGTGTCCCACTGTGTCCCCGCTGTGTCCCCCATTGTGTCCCTCTGTGTCCGCACTGTGTCCCGCTGTGTCCCCGCTGTGTCCCGCTGTGTCCCCAGCTGTGACCCGCTGTGTCCCGTTGTGTCCCACGCTGTGTCCCGCTGTGTCCTGCTGTGTCCCGCTGTGTCCCGCTGTGTCCTCGCTGTGTCCCCGCTGTTTCCTCCGCTGTGTACCCCGTTGTGTCCAGCTCTGTCTCCGCTGTTTCAGCTGTGTCCTTGTTGTGTCCGTGCTGTGTCCTCCGCTGTGTCCCCCGCTTTGTCCCCCTGTGTCCCCCACTGTGTCCCCCGCTGTGTCCCCGCTGTGTCCCTGCTTGGTCCTGCTGTGTCCCACTGTGTGCTCGCTTGTCCTCCGCTGTGTCCCCGTGTGTCCTCCACTATGTCTTGCACTGTGTCCCACTGTGTATCCCCGCTGTTTCCCGCTGTGTCCTGCTGTGTCCCGCTGTGTCCCTCTGTGTCCTCGCTGTGTCCCCGCTGAGTCCCCGCTGTGTCCCCGCTGTGTCCCCGCTGTGACAAACTTTGTCCCGCTGTGTCCTCGCTGTGTCCTCCGCTGTGTCCCGATGTGTCCCCGCTGTGTTCCCCGCTGGGACCCTCTGTGTCCCGCTGTGTCCCGCTTTGTCCCCGCTGTGTCCCGCTGTGTACCGCTGTGTCCCCTGCTGTGTCCTCCGCTGTGCCCCGCTGTGTACAGCTGTGTCCCTGGCTGTGTCCCCCGCTGTGTCCCCGCTGTGTCCCGCTGTCTTCCTCGCTGTGTCCTCCGCTGTGACCTGCTATGTCCCGCTGTGTCCCCCGCTGTGTCCCGCTGTGTCTTGCTGTGTCCCCACAGTGTCCCGCTGTGTACCCTGTTGTGTCCAGCTCTGTCTCCGCTGTTTCCCGCTTAGTCCACTGTGTCCTCGCTATGTCTCGCTGTGTCCTCTGCTGTGTCCCCCGCTTTGTCCCGCTGTGTCCCCCACTGTGTCCCCCGCTGTGTCCCAGCTGTGTCCCTGCTTGGTCCCGCTGTGTCCCACTGTGTCCTCGCTTGTCCCCCGCTGTGTCCCGCTGTGTCCCCCGCTGTGTCCCCCGCTGTGTCCTGCTGTGTCCTCCCTTGTCCCCCGCTGCGTCCCGCTGTGTCCCCCTCTGTGTCCCCGCTGTGTCCCGCTGTGTCCCCCTATGTCCCGATGTGTCCCGCTGTGTCCCCCGCTGTGTCCCGCTGTTTCCCCACTGTGTCCCGCGCTGTGTCCAGCTGTGTCTCCCGCTGTGTCCTCCGCTGTGTCTCGCTGTGTCCCCCACTGTGTCCTCTGGTGTGTCCCGCTGTGTCCCCTGCTGTGTCCTGCTGTGTCCCGCTGTGTCCCCCGCTGTTTCCCGCTGTGTCCCTCTGTGTCCCGTCGTGTCCTCGCTGTATCCCCGCTGTGTCCCCTGCTGTGTCCCCACTGTGTCCCCGCTGTGTCAGACTGTGTCCTGCTGTGTCCTCGCTGTGTCCTCCGCTGTGTCCCGCTGTGTCCTCTGC
>NW_012303118.1:0-3098 GCF_000151885.1 Dipodomys ordii | reverse complement strand
CCCCTCCTGTGGTCTCCCGCTGTGTCCCGCTGTGTCCCCGTTGTGTCCACGCTGTGTCCCGCTGTGTTCCCCGCTGTGTCCCACTGTGTCCTCGCTGTGTCTCACGCTGTGTTCTGCTGTGTCCTCGCTGTGTCCCCCGCTGTGTCCCGTTGTGTCCCCAGCTGTGTACCCTGCTGTGTCCCGCTGTGTCCCCGCTGTATCGACGCTGTGTCCCGCTGGGTCCCGCTGTGTTCCCCGCTGTGTCCCGCTGTGTCCCCAGCTGTGTCCTACGCTGTGTTCCGCTGTGTCCTTGTTGTGTCCCCCGCTGTGTCCCGTTGTGTCCCCAGTTGTGTACCCTGCTGTGTCCCGCTGTGTCCCCGCTGTATCGACGCTGTGTCCCGCTTGTCCCCGCTGTGTCCTCGTTGTGTTCCCCGATGTGTCCCGCTCTGTCCCCCGTTTTGTCCTGCTCTGTCCCCGCAGTGTCCCCGCTGTGTCCCGCTGTGTCACACTGTGTCCCATGGTGTCCCGCTGTGTCCTCCCTGTGTCCCCCGCTGTGTCCCACTGTGTCCCCCACTGTGTCCCCCGCTGCGTCCCGCTGTGTCCCCCGCTTGTCCCGCTGTGTCCCCCGCTGTGTCCTGCTTTGTCCACGCTGTGTCCCCAGCTGTGTCCCGCTGTGTCCTGCTGTGTCACGCTGTTTCCCCGCTGTGTCCCTCTGTCTACCCCGCTGTGTCCAGCTTTAGCCCCGCTGTGTCTTGCTGTGTCCCTCGCTCTATCCCACACTGTGTCCCGCTGTGTCCACCGCTGTGTCCAGCTGTGTCTCGCTGTATCCCCCGCTGTGTCCCGCTGTGTCCCCGCAGGGTAACCTCTGTTTCCTGCTGTGTCCCGCTGTGTTCCGTGGTGTCCCGCTTTGTCCCCCGCTGTGTCCCCCGCTGAGTCCCCTCTGTGTCCCCACTATGTTCCACTGTGTCCTTGCTGTGTCCCCCCGCTGTCTACCGCTTTGTCCCCCGCTGTGTCCTGCTGTGTCCCCGCTGTATCCCACGGTGTGTTCTGCTGTGTCCTCGCTGTGTCCCATGCTGTGTCCCGTTGTGTACCCAGCTGTGTACCCCGCTGTGTCCCGCTGTGTCCCCGCTGTGTCCCGCTGTGTCCCGCTGTGTCCTCGCTGTGTCCCACGCTGTGTTCTGCTGTGTCCTCGCTGTGTCCCCTGCTGTGTCCCATTGTGTACCCAGCTGTGTACCCTGCTGTGTCCCGCTGTGTCCCCGCTGCATCGATGCTGTCTCCCGCTGGGTCCCGCTGTGTCCTCGATGAGTCCCTCGCTGTGTCCCACTGTGTCCCCCGCTGTGTCCCGCTGTGTCTACTGCTGTGTCCCTGCTGTGTCCCGTTGTGTCCGGCTGTGTCCTCGCTGTGTCCCACGCTGTGTTCCGCTGTGTCCTCGCTGTGTCCCCCGATGTGTCCCTTTGTGTGCCCAGCTGTGTACCCCTCTGTGTTCCCCTGTGTCCCTGCTGTATCGATGCTGTGTCCTGCTAGGTCCCGCTGTGTCCTCACTGTGTTCCCAGCTGTGTCCCAATGTGTACCCCTCTCTGTCCCCCTCTGTGTCCCGCTGTGTCCCCGCTGTATCCCGCTGTGTCCCGCTGTGTCCCGCTGTGTACTGCTGTTTCCCCCGCTGAGTGCCGCTGTGTCCCGCTGTGTCTCACATGTGTCCCCCGCTGTGTCCCGCTGTGTCTCCCCTGTGTATCCCGCTGTGTCCCGCTGTGTCCTCGCTGTGTCCCACGCTGTGTTCCGCTGTGTCCTCGCTGTGTCCCCCGAAGTTTCCCGTTGTTTCCCAAGCTGTGTACCCCACTGTGTCCCGCTGTGTACCCACTGTATCGACCCTGAGTCCCGCTGTGTCCCGCTGTGTCCTCGCTGTGTCCACAGCTGTGTCCTGCTGTGTCCCCCGCTGTGTCCCGCTGTGTCCCCTTCTGTGTCCCACTGTGTCCACTGATGTGTCCCCGTTGTGTCCCACTGTTTCCCCCGCTGTGTCCCGATGTGTCCTCGCTGTGTCCCCTGCTGTGTCCCGCTGTGTCCCCCGCTGTGTCCCGCTGTGTCCCCCGCTGTGTCCCCCGCTGTGTCCCGCTGTGACCCCGCTGTGTTCGGCTGTGTCCACTGCTGTGTCCCCACTGTGTACTGTTGTGTCCCCCGCTGTGTCCCGCTGTGTCCTCGCTGTGTCCCCCGTTGTGTCCCGCTGTGTCCTTGCTGTGTCCCCCGCTGTGTCCCGCTGTGTCCTTGCTTTGTCCTGCTGTGTCCCGCTGTGTCCCTCGCTGTATCCCCCGCTGAGTCCCGCTGTGTCCCCCGCTGTGTCCCGCTGTGTCCTGCTGTGTCCCTGCTGTGACCCGCTGCGTCCCACTCTGTTCCCGCTGGGTCCCGCTGTGTCCTCGCTGTGTCCCCCGCTGTGCCCCGCTGTGTCCCCCGCTGTGTCCCTCTGTGTCTACTGCTGTGTCCCTGCTGTGTCCCGCTGTGTCCCGCTGTGTCCTCGCTGTGTCCCACACTGTGTTCCGCTGTGTCCTCGCTGTGTCCCCCGATGTGTCCCTTTGTGTCCCCAGCTGTGTACCCCACTGTGTCCTGCTGTGTCCCCGCTGTATCGACGCTGTGTCCTGCTGGGTCCTGCTGTGTCCTCGCTGTGTCTCCCGCTCTGTCCCGCTGTGTCCCGCTGTGTCCCACCTGAGTCCCCCGCTGTGTCTGGCTGTGTCCTGCTGTGTCCGCTTCTGTGTCCCCCGCTTTGTCCCGCTGGGTCTCCCGCTGTGTCCCGCTGTGTCCGCTGCTGTGTCCCCGTTGTGTCCCGCTCTTTCCCCCGATATGTCCAACTGTGTCCTCTCTGTGTCCCCCGCTTTGTCCTGCTGTGTCCTCGCTGTGTCCCCCTCTGTGTCCCGCTGTGTCCTCGCTGTGTCCCATGCTGTGTTCCGCTGTGTCCTCGCTGTGTCCCCAGATGTGTCCCGTTGTGTCCCCAGGTGTGTACCCGCTGTGTCCCGCTGTGTACCCACTGTATCTACGCTGTGTCCTGCTGTGCCCCGCTGTGTCTTCGCTGTGTCCACAGCTGTGTCCCACTCTGTCCCCCGCTGTGTCCCGCTGTGTCCCCCGCTGTGTCC
>NW_012303115.1:0-3098 GCF_000151885.1 Dipodomys ordii | reverse complement strand
AGCAGAAGAACAAGAAGGAGAAGGAGAAACAAAAGGAGAAACAGAAGGAGAAGCAGAAAGAGACGCAGGTAAAGCAGAAGAAGAAGAAGCAAAAGGAGAATCAGAAGGAGAAGCAGAAGAAGATGCAGAATGAGAAGCAGGAGAAGCAGAAGAAGCAGAAGCAGGAGGAGAAGCAGGAAAAGCAGAAGAAGCAGAAGCAAATGGAGAAGCAAAAAAGGAGAAGGAGAAGCAGAAGCAGAAGCATAAGGACAAGCACAAGCAGAAGGAGATGCAGAAGGAGAAGCAGGAGAAGCAGAAGAATCAGAAGCTGAAGGAGAAGCAGAAGTAGGAGAAGGAGAAGGAGGAGAAGCAGAAGGAGAAGCAGAAGCAGAATGAGAAGCAGAAAGAGAAGCAGGAGAAGGACAAGAAGCAGAAGCAGGAGAAGCCGAAAGAGAAGAAGCAGAAGAAGCAGAAACATTAGCAGAGGAGAAGCAGAAGCAGAAGGAGAAGCAGCAGAAAAAGTAGAACCAGAAATTCAGGCAGGAGAAACAGAAGAAGCAGAAGCAGAAGCAGAAGGAGAAGCAAAAAGAGAAGCACAAGGAGTAGTAAAAGAAGCAGCAGAAGGAGAAGCAGCAGAGAAGCAGAAAAACAAGCAGGAGAAGCAGAAGCAGAAAGAGAATTAGAAGCTGAAGAAGCAGAATCAGAAGAAGAAGCAGTAGAAGCATAAGAAGCAGAAGCAGGAGATGCAGAAGCAGAAGAAAATAGAAGAAGCATAAGAAGCAGAAGAAGAAGCAGAGGGAGAAACAGAAGAAGGAGAAGGAGCAGCAGAAGGTGAAGCAGAAGGAGATGCAGAAGCAGAAAGAGAAGCAGAAACAGAAAGAAGTTGGAGAATCAGAAGAAGCAGAAGCAGAAAGAGAAGCAAAAGAGGGAGAAGGAGAAGCAGAAGCAGAAGGACAATCAGGAGAAGCAGAAGCGGGAGAAGCAGAAGAAGAAGAAGAAACAGAAGGAGAAGGAGCAGAAGGAGAAGCAGAAGCAGAAGGAGAAGCAGAAATAGAAACAGAAGCAGAAGAAGCAGTTTCAGGAGAAGCAGAAGCAGAAGAAACAGAAGTAGCTGAAGAAGCAGAAGGAGAACCTGAAGCAGAAGGAGAAGCAGAAGCATCAGAGGCTGGAAAAGCAGAAGCAGAAGATACAGAACAAGCAGAAGCAGAAGCAGAACGAGAAGCAGAAGAATAAGAAGGAGAAAGAGAAGGATTAGGAGTAGGAGGAGCAGAAGCAGAATTAGAAGCAGAAAGAGAAGCAGAAGGAGAAACAGAAGAAGCAGGAGAAGCAGAAGCAGAAGCAGAATGAGAAGCACAAGAAGGAGAAATTGAAGGAGAAGGAGAATGAGACGGAGTAGCAGAAGGAGAAGTAGGAGAAGCAGAAGAAGGAGAAGCATGAGAAGCAGAAGCAGAAGAAACAGAAGAAGGAGAAGAGCAGAAGCAGAAGGAGAAACAGAAGCAGAAGGAGAAGCAGAAGAAGCAGAAGCTGAAGCAGAAGAAATTGAAAAAGCAGAAAAAGAAGAAGAAGCAGAAGAAGAACAAGCAGGAAAAGCAGAAGAAGAAGGAGAAGGAGAAAGAGAAGGATTAGGAGTAGGATAAACAGACGGATAAGCAGAAGCAGAAAGAGAAGGAGAAGGAGAAGGAGAAGCAGGAGAAGCAGAAGAAGCAGAAGCAGGAGAAGCAGAAGAAGAATGAAAAGCAGAAGAAGGAGAAATTGAAACAGAAGAAGATGCAGAAGGAGAAGCAGAAGCAGAAGCAGAAGGAGAAGCAGAAGAAGGAGAAGGAGAAGCAGAAGGATAAGAATAAAGAGAAACAGAAGGAGAAACAGTAGAAGCATAAGCAGAAGAAATAGAAGAAGGAGAAGAAACAGAAGCAGAAAGAGAAGCAGAAACAGAAGGAGAAGCAGAAATAGAAGCAGAAGAAGACGAAGAAGCAGAAGCAGAACCTGAAGCGTAAGGAGAAGCAGAAGAAGCAGAATCTGGAGAAGAAGAAGGAGAACCAGAAGGAGAAGCAGAAGCAGAAAGAGAAGCAAAAGCAGAAGGAGAAGCAGAAGGAGAAGCAGAAGAAACAGAAGAAGCAGAAGCAGTAGCAGAAGAAGCTGAAGATGCAGAAGCAGAAAGAGAAGCAGAAGGAATAGCAGAAGAACGAGAAGGAGAAGGAGAAACAGAAGGAGAAGAAGAAGGAGAAGCAGAAGGAGAAGCAGAAGAAGGAGAAGGAGAAGCAGAAGAAGAAGCAGACGGAAAAGCACAAGCAGAAGGAGATGCAGAAGGAGAAGCAGGAGAAGCAGAAGAAGCAGAAGCAGAAGGAGAGAAGAAGTAGAAGAAGCAGAATCCGAAGAAGCAGAAGCAGAAGTAGAAAGAGAAGCCGACGAAGAGAAGCAGAACGAGAAGCAGGAGAAGCAGAAGAAGCAGAAGCGGGAGAAGCAGAAGAAGAAGAAACAGAAGAAGGAGAAAGAGCAGAAGCAGAAGGAAAAGCAGAAGGAGAAGCAGAAAGAGAAGCAGGAAAAGAAGAAGAAGCAGAAGCAGGAGAAGCAGAAACAGAAGGAGAAGCAGATAGAGGAGGGGAAGCAGAAGAAGCAGAAGCAGGAGAAGCAGAAGCATAAGATTCCGAAGAAGCAGAAGCAGAACCTGAAGCAAAAGCACAAGCAGGAGAAGCAGAAGAAGCAGAATCTGGAGAAGCTGAATGAGAAGCTGAAGGAGAAGCAGAAGCTGAAAGAGAATCAAAAGCAGAAGGAGACGCAGAAGAAACAGAAGAAGCAGTAGCAGTTGCAGCAGAAGCAGAAGGAGAAGCAGAAAGAAAAGCAGAAGAACGAAAAGGAGAAGGAGAAACAGAAGGAGAAGCAGAAGGAGAAGCAGAAGGAGAAGCAGAAGAAGCAGAAGGAGAAGCAGAAGCAGAAGAAGCAGAAGGAGAAGCAGAATGAGAAACAGAAGCAGAAGAAGCAGCAGAAGGAGAAGCAGAAGCAGAAGAAGATGCAGAAGGAGAAGCAGGAGAAGCAGAAGAAGCAGAAGCAGAAGGAGAAGTAGAAGTAGGAGAAGGAAGAGCCGCAGAAGAAATAGGAGAAGCAGAAGCAGAATGAGAAGC
>NW_012303114.1:0-3099 GCF_000151885.1 Dipodomys ordii | reverse complement strand
AGTGTCCCTGCTGTGTCCCACTCTGTCACACTGTGTCCCGTGTTGTCCCGTTTTGTCCCCCGCTGTGAACTCGCAGTGTTTCCCGCTGTGTCCCACTGTGTCCTCGCTGTGTTCCCCGCTGTGTCCCGCTGTGTCCCCCGTTGTGTCCACCGCTGTGTCCCGCTGTGTCCCCCGCTGTGTCCCGCTGTGTCCGACTGTGTCCCCGCTGTGTCCCGCTGTGTCCCCGCTGTGTGCCCGCTGTGTCCCGCTGTGTACCCCGCTGTGTCCAGCTGTGTCCTTTTGTGTCACGCTGTTTCCCCGCTGTGTCCCTGCTGTGTCCCTCTGTGTACCCCGCTGTGTCCAGCTTTGTCCCCGCTGTGTCTCGCTGTGTCCCACGCTCTGTCCCACACTGTGTCCCGAAGTGTCCCCCGCTGTGTCCCGCAGTGTCCCCCGCTGTGTCCCACTGTGTCCCCCGCTGAGTCCCCGCTGTGTCACCGCTGTGTCCCGCTGTTTCCTCGCTGTGTCCCCTGCTGTTTCCCTCTCTGTCCCTCGCTGTGTCTCACGCTTTGTCCCCGCTGTGTCCCACTGTGTCCCGCTGTGTCCCGCTGTGCCCCCACTGTGTCCCGTTGTGTCCACAGTGTGTACCACGCTGTGTAACGCTGCCTCCCCGCTGTATCGACGCTGTGTCCCGTTGTGTCCCACTGTGTCCTCACTGTGTTCCCCACTGTGTCC
Organism: Dipodomys ordii; assembly: GCF_000151885.1. Classification (NCBI taxonomy): domain Eukaryota; kingdom Metazoa; phylum Chordata; class Mammalia; order Rodentia; family Heteromyidae; genus Dipodomys; species Dipodomys ordii. The sequence continues at coordinate 2,388 of NW_012303114.1, read as the reverse complement.
CGCTGTGTCCCCCGCTGTGTCCCCCACTGTGTCCTCGCTGTGTCCCCTGTTGTGTCCCGCTGTGTCCTCACTGGGTAGCCCACTGTGTCCCGCTGTGTCCCTCGCTGTCCTCCGCTGTGACCCGCTGTGTCCCGCTGTGTCCCCCGCTTTATCTTGCTGTGTCCCGCAGTGTCCCCGCTGTGTCCCGGTGTGTAACACTCTGTCCCGTGGTGTCCCACTTTGTCCCACGCTGTGTCCCCAGCTGCGTCCCCTCTGTGTCGCCGCTGTGTCCCCTCTCTGTCCTCTGCTGTCCCCCGCTGTGTCCCCCGCGGTGTCCCCCGCTGTGACCCGCTGTGTCCCGCTGTGTCCCCCGCTGTGTCCCCACTGTGTGTCCCCTGTGTCCCACTGTGTACCCCGCTGTGTCCAGCTGTGTTCCCGCTGTGTCCCTCTGTGACCCGCTGTGTTCCCAGCTGTGTCACGCTGTGTACCCCTCTGTGTCCCCCTCTGTGTCCCGCTGTGTTCCCCGCTGTGTCCCGTTGTGTCCTGCTGTGTCCCCTTCTGTGTCTCTGCTGTGTCCCCGCTGTGTCCTGCTGTATACTGCTGTGTCCCCCGCTGTGTCCCGCTGTGTTCCCCATGTGTCCCCCGCTGTGTCCCACCGTGTCCCACTGTGTCCCCCACTGTTTCCCCCGCTGTGTCCGGCTGTGTCCCCCGCTGTGTGCCGCTGTGTCCCGCTATGTCCCCCGCTTTGTCCTGCTGTGTCCCCGCAGTGTCCCCGCTGTGTCCCGCTGTGTCACACTGTGTCCCGTGGTTTCCCACTTTGTCCCCCGCTGTTTCCCCCGCTGTGTCCTCCGCTGACTCCCCTCTGTATCGACGCTGTGTCCCGCTGTGTCCCGCTGTGTCCTCGCTGTGTTCCCCGCTGTGTCCCGCTGTGTCCCCTGCTGTGTCCCCCGCTGTGTCCTCGCTGTGTCCCCCGCTGTGTCCCGCTGTGTCCTCGCTGGGTCCCCGCTGTGTCCCACTGTGTCCCTGCTATGTCCCCAGCTGTGTTCCGCTGTGTACCGCTCTGTACCCCGCTGTGTCTCGCTATGTTCCCGCAGTGTCCTCGCTGTGTCCCCCGCTGTGTCTTGTTGTGTCCCCAGCTATGTACCTCGCTGTGTCCCGCTGTGTCCCCGCTGTATCGAGGCTGGGTCCCGCTGGGTCCCGCTGTGTCCTCCCTGTGTCCCCTGCTGTGTCCCGCTGTGTCCGCCATTGTGTCCCGCTGTGTCTACTGCTTTGTCCCCACTGTGTCCCCCTGTGTTCCGCTGTGTCCTCGCTGTGTCCCACGCTGTGTTCCGCTGTGGCCTCGCTTTTTTCCCCGCTGTGTCCCGCTGTGTACCCCTCTGTGTCCCCCGCTGTGTCTCGCTGTGTCCCCCGCTGTGTCCATGCTCTTTCCCCTCTGTGTCCCGCTGTGTCCCTCTGTGTACTGCTGTGTCCCCCGCTGAGTCCCGCTGTGTCCCAATGTGTCCTCGCTCTGTCCCCCGCTGTGTACCACTGTGTCCTTCCTGTGTCCCACGCTGTGTCCCGCTGTGTCCCCTCTGTGTCCCCCGCTATGTCCCGCTTTGTCCCCTGCTGTGTCCCGCTCTGTCCTTGCTGTGTCCCCCACTGTGTGCCATTGTGTCCTCGCTGTTTCACCGCTGTGTCCCTGCTGTGTCCCTCTGTGTACCCCGCTGAGTCCAGCTTTGTACCCGCTGTGTCTCGCTGTGTCCCACGCTCTGTCCCACACTGTGTCCCGCAGTGTCCCCCGCTGTGTCCCACTGTGTCCCCCGCTGTGTCCCGCTGTGTCCCCCGCTGAGTCCCCGTTGTGTCACCGCTGTGTCCCGCTGTGTCCTCGCTGTGTCCCCTGCTTTCTCCCTCTCTGTCCCCCGCTGTGTCTCACGCTTTGTCCCTGCTGTGTCCCACTGTGTCCCGCTGTGTCCGGCTGTGCCCCCACTGTGTCCCGTTGTGTCCAAAGCTGTGTACCACGCTGTGTACCACGCTGTGTAACGCTGTGTCCCCGCTGTATCGACGCTGTGTCCCGCTGTGTCCTCGCTGTGTTCCCCACTGTGTCCCGCTGTGTCCACCGCTGTGTCCTCGCTGTGTCCCCTGCTGTGTCCCGCTGTGTCCTCACTGGGTCCCCAACTGTGTCCCGCTGTGTCCCCTGCTGTGTCCCGCTCTGTCCGGCTGTGTCCCGCTCTGTCCCCGCTGTGTCCCGCTGTGTCCCGCTGTGTCCCCGCTGTGTGCCTGCTGTGTCCCGCTGTGTCTGCCACTTTGTCCCGCTGTGTCCCACTGTGTCCCCGCTGTGTCCCGTTGTGTCCCGCTGTGTCCCCGCTGTGTGCCCGCTGTGTCCCTCTGTGTACCCCGCTGTGTCCCGCTGTGTCCCGCTGTGTCACACTG
>NW_012303113.1:0-3099 GCF_000151885.1 Dipodomys ordii | reverse complement strand
ACAGCTGGGGACACAATGGGACACATCGGAGGACACAGCGAGGACACAGCGGGACACAGCAGGACACAGTGGGACACAGCGGAGACACAGCAGGAGACACAGCAGGACCCAGTGGGGGACACAGCGGCACACAGCGGGAGACACAGGCAGGACACAGCGGGACACAGCATTGACACAGCGAGACACAGCGAGGGACACAGCGGGACACAGCAAGACACAGCGAGGGACACAGCGGGGACACAGCGGGACACAGCGGGGACACAACGGGGACACAGCGGGGACACAGCGGGACACAGCGGGACACAGCGGTCACAGCGGGGGACACAGCGAGGACACAGCTGGACACAGCGGTGGACACAGCCGGACACAGCGGCGGATACAGCGGGACACAGCAAGACACAGCGGGGTCACAGCAGTGGACACAGCGGGACACATCGGGACACAGTGGGGGACACAGCGGGACACAGCGGGGACACAGCTGGACACAGCGGGGGACACAGAGGGACAAAGCGGGGACACAGCCTGGGTACAGCAATGGTCACAGCGGGACACATCGGGGGACAGAGAGGGACACAGCATTGTTTCACAGCGGGACACAGCGGGGGACAAAGCGGGACACAGCAGGTGACACAGCAGGGGACACAGCATGACACAGCGGGGGCACAGCTGGACCCAGCATGGGACACAGCGGGACTCAATGGGGGACACAGCAGCACCCAGCGGGACAGAAGCGGGACACAGCGGGGTACACAGCGGGGGACACAACGGGACACAGCGGGGGACACAGCGAGGACACAGCGGGTCACAGCGGGACACAGCGGGGACACTGCGGGAACATAGCGGGACACAGCGGGGGACACAGCGGGACAGAGCGGGACACAGCGGGGGACAAAGCGGGAGACAGCAGTGGACTCAGCAATGACACAGCGGGACACAGCGGGACACAGCGGGACATAGCGAGACTCAGTGGTGAAACAGCTGGAAACAAGATGGTACACAGCGGGACACAGCGGGCACCCAGCAGGGACACAGCAGGACACAGCCCTACACAGCAGGGGACACAGCGAGGACACAGCAGGACAGAGCGGGACACAGCGGGGGACAAAGCGGGAGACAGCGTGGGACACAGCGATGACACAGCGGGACACAGCGGGACACAGCGGAGACACAGAGGGGACTCAGCGGGGGACACAACGGGGACACCGCGGGACACAGCGGGGGACACAGCGAGGACACAGCGGGACAGAGCGGGACACAGCGGGGGACAAAGCGGGAGACAGCGGGGGACACAGTGATGACACAGCGGGACACAGCGGGACACAGCGGGACAGAGCGGAGACACAGAGGGGACTCAGCGGGGGACACAGCGGGGGACAAAGCAGGACACCATGGGACACAGTGTGACACAGCGGGACACAGCGGGGACACTGCGGGAACACAGAGGGACAAAGCGGGGGACACAGCGGGACACCTCGGGACACAGTGGGGGACACAGCGGGAAACAGCGGGCACACACCGGGGACACAGCGGGACACAGCGGGGGACACAGCGGGGGACAGAGCGGGAGACAGCGGGGCACAGCGGGACAGAGCGGCGGACACAGCAGGACACAGTGGGGGACAGAGCGTGGGACACAGCGAGACACAGCAAGGACAAAGCTGGACACAGCGGGGTACACAGAGCGACACAGCAGGGACACAGCGGGGAAACAGCGTGACACAGCGAGACACAGCGGGGGACACAGCAAGGACACACTGGGACACAGCGGGGAACACGGCGAGGACACAGCCGGACCAGCGGGACACAGCGGGACACAGCTTGGGACACAGCTCGGACAGAGTACGACACAGCGGGGGACACAGCGGGGTCAGCGGACACAGAGAGGGGCCACAGCGGGATACAGCGGAACAGAGCGGGACACAGCTGGGGAAAAAGCGGGAGACAGCGTGGGACACAGCGAGGACACAGCGGGACACAGCGGCGACACAGAGGGGACTCAGCGGGGGACACAGCGGGGGACAATGCGGGACACCACGGGACACAGCGGGGGACACAGCGGGACAAAGCGGGGGACACAGCGGGACACAGCGGGACAAAGTGGGTGACACAGCGGGGGACAGAGGAGACAGAGAGGGGACACAGCGGTACAAAGCGGGCACACAGCAGGGACACAGCGGGACACAGTGGGGCACACAGGGACACAGCGGGGACAAAGCGTGAGACACAGCGGGGGACACATCGGGACACAGCTGGAAACACAGGGAGGACACAGCGGAATCCAGTGGGACACAGCGCCGATACAGCGGGGACACAGAGGGACACAGCGGGGTACACAGCTGGGGACACACCGGGACACAGCGGGGGACACATGGGGACACAGCAGGACACAGCAGGGACACAGCGGGACTCACTGGGTGACACAGCAGTACACAGCGGGACACAGCGGGACACCGCGGGGGACACAGCAGGGACAAAGCGTGAGACACAGCGGAGGACAGAGCGGGAGACAGCAGGGGACACAGCGAGGACACAGCGAGACACAGCGGGGACACAGCGGGGACTCAGCAAGGGACACAGCGGGGGACAAAGCGGGACACCATGGAACACAGCGAAACACAGCAGGAAACAGCAATGAGCCTGCCAGGACACAGCGGGACACAGCGGGGGACACAGCGGGACACAGCGGGACAGAGCGGGGGACACATCGGGGGACACAGCGGGACACAACGGGACACAGCGGGGGACACAGGGGGGACACAGCAGGACACAGCATGGGAAACAGCGGGGGACACAGCGGGATACATCGGGGGAAACAGCGGGGAACACATCGGGACACAGCGGGACACAACGGGGGACACAGGGGCGACACAGCGGGACACAGCGGGGTACACAGCGAGGACACATTGGGACACAGCGGGGACACAGCGGGACTCAGTGTGACACAGTGGGGGACACAGCGAGGACACAGCGGGACACAGCGGCGACACAGAGGGGACTCAGCGGGGGACACAGTGGGGGACAAAGCGGGATACCATGGGACACAGAGGGGTACACAGTGGGACACAGCGGGGAACACAGCGGGGACACAGAGGGACACAG
>NW_012303112.1:0-3099 GCF_000151885.1 Dipodomys ordii | reverse complement strand
TGGGGACAGAGCGGGTCACAGCAAGGACACAGCGGGACACAGCGGGACACAGCGGGGGACACAGCGGGACACAGCGGGGACACAGCGGGGACTCAGCGGGGGACACAGCGGGACACAGCGGGGGACACAGCGAGACATGGCGGGGACAAAGCTGGACACAGTGGGGTACACAGAGGGACACAGCAGGGACACAGCGGGGAAACAGCGTGACACAAAAGGACACAGCGAGACACAGCGGGGGACACAGCGAGGACACAGCTGCACACAGTGGGGGACACAGCAAGGACAGAGCGGGACACAGCGGGACACAGCGGGACACAGCGGGGGACACAGGAAGGACACAGCGGTACACAGAGGGAGACAGAGCGAGGACACATTGGGACACAGCGGGACTCAGCGGAGGACACAGCAGTACACAGCGGGACACAGCGGGACACAGCGGGGACACAGCAGGGACACAGCGGGGGACACAGCGGGACACAGCGGGGGGACACAGAGGGGTACACAGCGGGACACAGTGGGGAAAAAAGTGAGGCCACAGCAGAACACAGCGTGGGACACAGCGAGGACACAGCGGGACACAGCGGGACACAGCGGGACACAGCGGCGACAAAGCAGTAGACACAGCGGGACACACTGGCGGACACAGCGGGACACAGCGTGGGACACAGGGAGGACACAGCGGGACCCAGCGGGACCCAGCGTCGATACTGCTGGGACACAGCGGGACACAGCGAGGTACACAGCTGGGGACACAACGGGACACAGCGGGGAACACAGGGAGGACATAGCGGGACCCAGCGGGACCCAGCGTCGTTACAGCGGGGACACAGCGGGACACACCGGGGTCCACAGCTGGGGACACAACGGGACACTGCGGGGGACACAGAGAGGACAAAGCGGGAAAGAGCGGTACACAGCGGGGACACTGCAGGAACATAGTGGGACACAGCGGGGTACACAGCGGGACACAGCGGTGACACAGAGGGGACTCAGCGGGACAAAGTGGGATACACAGCGGCACACAGCGGGACACAGCGGGGGACACAGCAGGGGACAGCGGAGACAGAGAGGGGCGAAAGCGAGATACAGCGGTGATACAGCTGGAAACAACGGAGTATACAGCGGGACACAGCGGGCACACAGCGGGACACAGCAGGGACTGAGCTGGACATAGCGGGACACAGCGAAACACAGCGTGGGACACAGCGGGACACAGCGGGGGACCCAGCGAGGACACAGCGGGACACAGCGGGGACACAGCTGGGGACACAGAGGGACACAGCGGAGAACACAGCGAGGACACAACGGGACCCAGCAGGACACAGAGTCGATACAGCGGGGACACAGGGTTACACAGCGTGGTACCCAGCTGTGGACACAACGGGAAAGAGTGGGGCACAGCGAGGACACAGCGGGACACATTGGTGACACAGCGGGGAAAACAGCAGTACACAGCAGCGGACAGAGCGGGGGACACAGCGCGACACAGCAAGACATAGCATGGACACAGCAGTAGACACATCGGGACATAGCGGGGGACACAGCTGGGGACACAACGGGACACAGCGGTGGACACAGCGAGGACACAGCAGGACCCACCGGGACCCAGCGGGGGACACAGTGAGGACACAGCAGGACACAGTGGGGGACACAGCGAGGACAAAGCGGGGGACACAGCGGGACACAGCGGGGAACACAGCGAGGACACAGCGGGACACAGCGGGACACAGCGTCGATACAGCGGGCACACAGCGTTACACAGCGTGGTACTCAGCTGTGGACACAACGGGACACAGTGGGGGCACAGCCGGACACAGCGGGACACAGTGGGACACAGCGTTGACAAAGCATGAGACACAGCGAGGGACAGAGCGGGAGACAGCGGGGGACACAGCGAGGACACAGGGGGACACAGCGGTGAAACAGCAGGGACTCAGCGGGGGACACAGCGGGAGACAAAGAGGGACACCACGGAACACAGCGGGACACAGCGGGAAACAGCAGTGACCCTGCGGGGACACAGTGGGACACAGCGGGGGACAAAGCGGGACACAGAGGAGGACAGAGCGGGACACAGTGGGGGACAGAGCGTGGGACACAGCGAGACACAGCGGGGACAAAGCTGGACACAGCGGGGTACACAGAGGGACACAGCGGGGACGCAGCGGGGAAACAGCGTGACACAGCAGGACACAGCGGGACACAGCGGGGGACACAGCGAGGACACAGCGGCACAAAGCCTGGGACACAGCAAGGACACAGTGGGACACAGCGGGGGACACAGCGGGACATAGCGGGGGACACAGCGGGGGACACAGCGGGACACAGCGGGGGCACAGTGAGGACACAACGGGACACAGAGGGGGACAGAGCGAGGACACATTGGGACACATTGGGACACAGCGGGACTCAGCTGGGGACACAGCAGTACACAGCGGGACACAGCGGGGACACAGCAGAGACACAGCGGGGGACACAGCGGGACACAGCGGGGGACACAGGGATGACACAGCGGGACCCAGCGGGACACAGCGTCGATACAGCGGGCACACAGCGTTACACAGCGTGGTACTCAGCTGTGGACACAACGGGACACAGTGGGGGCACAGCCGGACACAGCGGGACACAGTGGGACACAGCGGGGACAAAGCGTGAGACACAGCGAGGGACAGAGCGAGAGACAGCGGGGAACACAACGAGGACACAGCAGGACACAGCGTCGATACAGCGGGCACACAGCGTTACACAGCGTAGTACACATCTGTTTACACAACGGGACACAGTGGGGGCACAGCCGGACACAGCGGGACACAGTGGGACACAGCGGGGACAAAGCGTGAGACACAGCAGGGGACAGAGAGGGAGACAGCAGGGGACACAGCGAGGAAACAGCGGGACACAGCGGTGACACAGCGGGGACTCAGCGGGGGACACAGCGAGACACAGCGGGGGACACAGCGAGGACCCAGCGGGACCCAGCGGGACACAGCGTAGATACAGCGGGCACACAGTGTTACACAGCGTGGTACACAGCTGTGGACACAACGAAATACAGTGGGGGCACAGCGGGACACAGCGGGACACAGTGGGACACAG
>NW_012303111.1:0-3099 GCF_000151885.1 Dipodomys ordii | reverse complement strand
TGATTCTCTTTCTGCTTCTGCTTCTCCTTCTGCTTCTCCTTCTCCTTTTCCTTCTTCTGCTTCTCCCACTGCTTGTGCTTCTGCTTCTTTTGCTTATTCTTTTTCTTCTGCTTCTGCTTCTCCTGCTTCTGCTTCTTCTGCTTCTACTGCTTCTCCTTTTGCTTCTCCTTATGCTGATGCTTCTTCTTCTTCTTCGTCTTCTTCTTCTTCTTCTTCTTCTTCTTCTTCTTCTTCTTCTTCTTCTTCTTCTTCTTCTTCTTCTTCTTCTTCTTCTTCTTCCTCTTATCCTTCTCTTTCTTCTGCTTATGATTTATCTGCTTCTTCTGCTTCTACTGCTTCTCTTTCTGCTTCTCATTCTGCTTCTGCTTCTCCTAATGCTTCTCCTATTGCTTCTGCTGCCCTTCCTTCTCCTTCTTCTCCTACTTCTGCTTCTCCTTCCTTCTCCTTCTTCTTCTCCTTCTCCTGCTTCTCCTTCTGCATCTTCTCCTGCTTCTGCTTCTTCTGCTCCTTCTGCATCTTCTCCTGCTTCTGCTTCTTCTGCTTCTACTCCTACTCCTCATGCTTCTCCTTCTCCTTCTCCTTCTTCTTCTTCTTCTTCTTCTTCTTCTTCTTCTTCTTCTTCTTCTTCTTCTTCTTCTTCTTCTTCTTCTTCTTCTTCTTCTTCTTCTTCTTCTTCTTCTCTTTCTTCTGCTTCTGCTTTTCCTGCTTCTTCTGCTTCCACTGCTTCTCTTTCTGCTTCTCATTCTTCTTCTGCTTCTCCTTCTGCTTCTCCTATTGCTTCTGCTGCTCTTCCTTCTCCTTCTCCTACTTCTATTTCTTCTTTGGTTCTGCTTCTTCTGCTTCTCCTGCTTCTCCTTCTGCATCTCCTTCTGCTTGTGCTTGTCCTTATATTTCTTCTTATGCTTCTGCTTCTCCTTCGCTTCTCCTTCTGTTCTTCTGCTTCTCCTTCTGATTCTCCTTCTGCTTCTGCTTCTGTTTTTCCTTCTCCTTCTCGTTCTTCTGCTTTTCCTTCTGCTTCTCCTTCTACTTCTGCTGCAACTGCTACTGCTTCTGCTTCTTCTGTTTCTTCTGCTTCTCCTTCTGCTTTTGATTCTCTTTCCGCTTCTGCTTCTCCTTCTGCTTCTCATTCTGCTTCTCCAGATTCTGATTCTTCTGCTTCCCCTCCTTCTCTTTCTGCTTCTCCTTCTGTATCTGCTTCTCCTTCTGCTTCTGCTTCTTGTCCTTCACCTGTTTCTTCTGTTTCTCCTGTTTCTATATCTCCTTCTGCTGCTCTTTCTGTTTCTCCTGCCGCTTTTCCTTCTACTGCTCCTTCTTCTGCTTCTCTTTCTGCTTCTACTCCTGTTTCTCCTTCTCCTTCTCCTACTAGTTCTTCTGCTTTTCCTTCTGCTTCTCCTTCTGCTTCAGAATCTTCTGCTTCTTCTGCTACTGCCCCTGCTTCTTCTGTTTCTTCTGCTTCTCCTTCTGCTTTTGCTTCTCTTTCTGCTTCTGCTTCTCCTTCTGCTTCTCCAGATTCTGCTTTTTCTGCTTCTCCTGCTTCTCCTTCTGCTTCAGGTTCTGCTTTCGCTTTTTCAGCTTCTTCTGCTTCTGCTTCTCCTGCTGCTGCTTCTTCTGCTTCTCCTGCTTCTCTTTCTGCTTTTCCTTCTGTTTCTGCTTCTCCTTCTGCTTCTGCTTCTTCCCCTTCTTCTGTTTCTTCTGCTTCGGTTTCTCCAGCTTCTGCTTCTCCTGCTTCTCGTTCTGCTTCTCTTTCTGCTTCTCTTTCTCCTTCTCCTTGTCCTTCTCCTTCTTCTGCTTCTTCTTCTGCTTCTGCTTCTCCTTCTGCTTCTGCGCCTTCTGTTTCTTCTGCTTCTCCTGCTTCTTCTTCTCCTTCTACTCCTACTTCTCGTGCTGCTTCTCCTTCTGCGTCTCTTTCTGGTTCTGCTTATCCTTTTGCTTCTCCTACTCCTAATCCTTCTCTTTCGCTTTCTCCTTCTTCTTCTTCTGCTTCTCCTGGTGTTTCTGCTTCTGCTTATTCTACTCTTCCTGTTTCTTCTGCTTCTGCTTCAAATTGTGCTTCTTCTGTTTCTCCTTCTGCTTCAGATTCTGCTTCTACTTCTTCGGCTTCTCCTGTTTCTTCTGCTTCTGCTTCCCCTGCTTCTTCAGCTTCTCCTGCTTCTCTTTCTGCTTCTCCTTCTGCTTCTGCTTTTCCTTCTGCTTCTGCTTCTGCTCTTATCCTTCTTCTGTTTCTTTTGCTTCTGTTTCTTCTTCTTCTTCTTCTTCTTCTTCTTCTTCTTCTTCTTCTTCTTCTTCTTCTTCTTCTTCTTCTTCTTCTTCTTCTTCTTCTGTTTCTTCTGATTCTACTTCTGCTTCTCCTTCTTCTCCTTCTCTTTCTGCTTCTTCTGATTCTCCTGCTTCTCCTTTTGTTCTCCTTCTGTTTCTGCTTCTCTTTCTGCTTTTGCTTCTCCTTCTGCTGCTCCTTCTCCTTCTCCTTCTCCTTCTTCTTCTTCTTCTTCTTCTTCTTCTTCTTCTTCTTCTTCTTCTTCTTCTTCTTCTTCTTCTTCTTCTTCTTCTTCTTCTCTTTCTTCTGCTTCTCCTGGTTTTTCTGCTTCTACTGCTTCTCTTTTTGCTTCTCATTCTGCTTCTGCTTCTCCTTCTACTTCTCCTATTGCTTCTGCTGCCCTTCCTTCTCCTTCTCCTTCTCCTACTTCGGTTTCTCCTTCTGCTTCTGCTTCTTCTGCTTCTCCTGCTTCTCCTTCTGCATCTTCTTCTGCTTCTGCTTCTCCTTCTGCTGCTTCTCTGCTTCTGCTTCTCCTTCTTCTGCTTTTCCTCTGATTCTCCTTCTTCTTCTCCTTCTGCTCCTTCTCCTTCTTCTGCTTCTCCCTCTGATTCTGCTTCTTTTGCTTATTCTTTTTCTTCTGCTTCTGCTTCTCCTGCTTCTGCTTCTTCTGCTTCTACTGCTTCTCCTTATGCTTCTCCTTATGCTTCTCCTTCTCCTCCTCCTCCTCCTCCTCCTGCTCCTCCTCCTCCTCCTCCTTCTCCTCCTCCTCCTCCTCCTCCTCCTTCTTCTTCTTCTTCTTCGTCTTCTTCTTCTTCTTCTTCTTCTTCTTCTTCTTCTTCTTCTTC
>NW_012303110.1:0-3099 GCF_000151885.1 Dipodomys ordii | reverse complement strand
CTGGTTCTACTTCTTCTGCTGCTTTTCCTTCTGCTTCTGCTTCTCCTTCTGCTTCTGTTTCTGCTTCTTCTGCTTCTTCTCTTTCGGCTTCTCCTGCTTCTGCTTCTTGTCCTTCTCCTGCTTATCTTTCTGCTTCTCATTCTGCTTCTGCTTCTCCTTCTGCTTCTCCTCCTTCTCCTTCTCCTACTTCTGCTTCTTCTTCAGCTTCTGCTTCTTCTGCTTCTCCTGCTTCTCGTTCTGCATCTCCTTCTGCTTGTGCTTGTCCTTATGCTTCTGCTTCTGCTTCTCCTTCTTTTTCTTCTCCTTTTGCTTCTGCTTCTTCTGCTTTTCCTGCTTCTCCTCCTGCTTCTGATTCTTCTGCTTCTCCTGCTTCTCCTTCTGCATCTTCTTCTGCTTCTCCTTCTCCTTCTTCTGCTTCTCCTTCTGCTTCTCCTTTTGCTTCTTCTTCTTCTGCTTTACCTGCGTCTCTTTCTGTTTCTCCTTCTGTTTCTCCTTCTCCTTCTTGTTCTTCTGCTTTTCCTTCTGCTTCTGCTACAACTGCTACTGCTTCTACTTCTTCTGTTTCTCCTTCAGCTTTTGATTCTCTTTCTGCTTCTGCTTCTCGTTCTGCTTCTTATTCTGCTTCTTCAAATTCTGCTTTTTCTGCTTCTCCTGCTTTTCCTTCTCCTGCTCCTTCTTCTGCTTCTCTTTCTGCTTCTCCTTCTGTTTCTCCTACTCCTTCTCCTTCTCATTCTTCTGCTTTTCCTTCTGCTTCTCCTTCTGCATCTTCTGCATCTTCTACTACTGCCTCTGCTTCTTCTGTTTCTTCTGCTTCTCCTTCTGCTTTTCCTTCTGCTTTTGCTTCTCTTTCTACTTCTGCTTCTCCTGCTTCTCCAGATTCTGCTTCTTCTGCTTCTCCTGCTTCTCCTTCTGCTTCAGGTTCTGCTTCTGCTTCTGCGGCTTCTTCTCCTTCTGCTTCTCCTGCTTCTGCTTCTTCTGCTTCTCCTGCTTCTCTTTCTGCTTTTCCTTCTGTTTCTGCTTCTCCTTCTTCTTGTGCTTCTTCTCCTTCTTCTGTTTCTTCTGCTTCTGCTTCTCCTGCTTCTGCTTCTCCTGCTTCTCGTTCTGCTTCTCTTTCTGCTTCTCTTTCTGCTTCTCCTCCTACTTCTTCTGCTTCTCCTTCTCCTTCTGCTTCTGCTTCTGTTTAAATTTCTCCTTCTGCTTCTCATTCTGCTTCTGCGTCTTCTGTTTCTTCTGCTTCTCCTGCTTCTGCTTCTCCTGCTTCTCCTACTTCTCGTGCTGCTTCTCCTTCTGCTTCTCTTTCTGCTTCTGTTTATCCTTTTGCTTCTCTTGCTCCTCTCCTTCTCTTTAGCCTTCTCCTTCTGCTTCTCCTGCTGCTTCTGCTTCTGCTTATTCTACTATTTCAGTTTCTTCTGCTTCTGCTTCAGATTCTGCTTCTTCTGTTTCTCCTTCTGCTTCAGATTCTGCTTCTGCTTCTTCGGCTTCTCCTGTTTCTTCTGCTTATGCTTTTCCTGCTTTTTCTGTTTCTCCTGCTTCTCTTTCTCCTTCTCCTTCTGCTTCTGCTTCTCCTTCTGCTTCTGCTTCTGCTCTTCTCCTTCTTCTGTTTCTTTTGCTTCTGATTCTTCTGCTTCTTCTTCTTCTTCTTCTGTTTCTTCTGATTCTCCTTCTGCTTCTTCTTCTTCTTCTTCTGTTTCTTCTGATTCTCCTTCTGCTTCTCCTTCTTCTCCTTCTCCTTCTGCTTCTACTTCTGCTTCTTCTGATTTTCCTGCTTCTCCTTCTTGTTCTCCTGTTTCTGCTTCTCCTTCTGCTGCTCCTTCTCCTTTTTCTGCCTCTCCCACTGCTTCTGCTTCTTTAGCTTATTCTTTTTCTTCTGCTTCTCCTGCTTCTGCTTATACTGCTTCTCCTTATGCTTCTCCTTATGCTTCTCCTTATGCTTCTCCTTATGATTCTTCTTCTTCTTCTTCTTCTTCTTCTTCTTCTTCTTCTTCTTCTTCTTCTTCTTCTTCTTCTTCTTCTTCTTCTTTTCTTCTTCTTCTTCTTCTTCTCTTCTCCTTCTTCTTCTCTTTCCTCTGCTTCTGCTTTTCCTGCTTCTTCTGCTTCTCCTGCTTCTCTTTCTGCTTTTCCTTCTCTTTCTGCTTCTCCTTCTGCTTCTGCTTCTTCTCCTTCTTCTGTTTCTTCTGCTTCTGCTTCTCCTGCTTCTGCTTCTCATGCTTCTCGTTCAGCTTCTCGTTCTGCTTCTCTTTTTGCTTCTCCTTCTCCTTCTTATGCTTCTCCTTCTGTTTCTGCTTCTGCTTCTCCTTCTGCTTCTGCTTCAATTTCTCCTTCTGCTTCTCATTCTGCTTCTGCGTCTTCTGTTTCTTCTGCTTCTCCTGCTTCTCCTACTTCTCGTGCTGCTTCTCCTTCTGCTTCTCTTTCTGCTTCTGCTTATCCTTTTGTTTCTCCTACTCCTAATCCTTCTCTCTCGCCTTCTCCGTCTTCTTCTTCTGCTTCTCCTGCTGCTTCTGCTTCTGCTTATTCTACTATTTCTGTTTCTTCTGCTTCTGCTTCAGATTGTGCTTCTTCTGTTTCTCCTTCTGCTTCAGATTCTGCTTCTGCTTCTTCGGCTTCTCCTTTTTCTTCTGCTTCTGCTTCTCCTGCTTCTTCTACTTCTCCTGCTTCTCTTTCTGCTTCTCCTTCTGCTTCTGCTTCTCCGTCTGCTTCTGCTTCTGCTCTTCTTCTTCTTCTGTTTCTTTTGCTTCTGTTTCTTCTGCTTCTTCTTCTTCTGTTTCGTCTCATTCTACTTCTGCTTCTCCTTCTCCTCTTTCTGCTTCTGCTTCTGCTTCTTATGCTTATTCTTTTTCTACTGCTTCTGCTTCTCCTGCTTCTGCTTCTTCTTCTTCTACTGCTTCTTCTTCTTCTTCTTCTTCTTCTTCTTCTTCTTCTTCTTCTTCTTCTTCTTCTTCGTCGTCATCATCGTCATCATCATCTCTTTCATCTGCTTCTGCTTTTCCTGCTTCTTCTGGTCTACTGCTTCTCTTTCTGCTACTCATCTGCTTCTCTCTGCTCTGCTCTCTATGCTCTGCTGCTCTCCTCTCTTCTCTACTCTACTCTGCTTCTGCTCTG
>NW_012303109.1:0-3099 GCF_000151885.1 Dipodomys ordii | reverse complement strand
GCAGCAGAAGAAGTAGAACCAGAAATTCAGGCAGGAGAAACAGAAGAAGCAGAAGCAGAAGGAGAAGGAGAAGCAAAAAGAGAAGCACAAGGAGTAGTAAAAGAAGCAGCAGAAGAAGCAGAAAAACAAGCAGGAGAAGCAGAAGCAGAAAGAGAATTAGAAGCTGAAGAAGCAGAACCAGAAGAAGAAGCAGTAGAAGCATAAGAAGCAGAAGCAGGAGAAGCAGAAGCAGAAGAAAAAGAAGAAGCATAAGAAGCAGAAGTAGAAGCAGAAGGAGAAACAGAAGAAGGAGAAGGAGCAGCAGAAGGTGAAGCAGAAGGAGATGCAGAAGCAGAAAGAGAAGCGGAAACAGAAGGAGAAGTTGGAGAATCAGAAGAAGCAGAAGCAGAAAGAGAAGCAAAAGAGGGAGAAGGAGAAGCAGAAGCAGAAGGACAATCAGGAGAAGCAGAAGAAGCAGAAGCGGGAGAAGCAGCAGAAGAAGAAGAAACAGAAGTAGGAGAAGGAGCAGAAGGAGAAGCAGAAGCAGAAGGAGAAGCAGAAATAGAAACAGAAGCAGAGGAAGCAGTTGCAGGAGAAGCAGAAGCAGAAGAAACAGAAGAAGCCCAAGAAGCAGAAGGAGAACCTGAAGCAGAAGGACAAGCAGAAGCAGCAGAAGCTGGAAAAGCAGAAGCAGAAGATACAGAAGAAGCAGAAGCAGAACGAGAAGCAGAAGAATAAGAAGGAGAAAGAGAAGGATTAGGAGTAGGAGGAGCAGAAGCAGAATTAGAAGCAGAAAGAGAAGCAAAAGGAGAAGCAGAAGGAGAAACAGAAGAAGCAGAAGCAGAAGCAGAAGCAGAATGAGAAGCACAAGAAGGAGAAATTGAAGGAGAAGGAGAATGAGACGGAGAAGCAGAAGGAGAAGTAGGAGAAGCAGAAGAAGGAGAAGCAGGAGAAGCAGAAGCAAAAGAAACAGAAGAAGGAGAAGAGCAGAAGCAGAAGGAGAAACAGAAGCAGAAGGAGAAGCAGAAGAAGCAGAAGCTGAAGCAGAAGAAACTGAAAAAGCAGAAAAAGAAGAAGAAGCAGAAGAAGAAGAAGCAGGAAAAGCAGAAGAAGAAGAAGGAGAAGGAGAAAGAGAAGGATTAGGAGTAGGAGAAAGAGACGGATAAGCAGAAGCAGAAAGAGAAGGAGAATGAGAAGGAGAAGCAGGAGAAGCAGAAGAAGCAGAAGCAGGAGAAGCAGAAGCAGAATGAAAAGCAGAAGAAGGAGAAATTAAAACAGAAGAAGATGCAGAAGGAGAAGCAGAAGCAGAAGGAGAAGCAGAAAGAGAAGCAGGAGAACCAGAAGAAGCAGGAGAAGCAGAAGCAGAAGAAACAGGAGAAGCCGAAGAAGCAGAAGCAGAATCTGAAGCAGAAGGAGAAACAGAAGAAGCACAATCTGAAGCAGAAGCAGAAGAAACAGAAAGAGTAGAATAAGAAGAAGCAGAAGCACCAGGACAAGCAGAAAAACAAGAAGGAGAAGGCGAAAGAGAAGGATTAGGAGTAGGAGAAGCAAAAGGATAAGCAGAAGCAGAAAGAGACGCAGAAGGAGAAGCAGCAAGAGAAGTAGGAGAAGCAGGAGAAGCAGAAGCAAGAGAAGCAGAAGAAACAGAAGACGCAGAAGCAGAATGAGAAGCAGAAGGAGAAATTGAAGAAGAAGGAGAAGCAGAAGCAAAAGGAGAAGCAGAAGAAGGAGAAGGAGAAGCAGAAAGAGAAGCACAACGAGAAGCAGGAGAAGCAGAAGCAGGGGAAGCAGAAGCAGAAGAAACATAAGAAGGAGAAGAAGCAGAAGCAGAAGGAGAAGCAGAAACAGAAGGAAAAGCAGAAATAGAAGCAGGAGCAGCAGAAGAAGCAGCAGCAGGAGAAGCAGAAGCAGAAGAAGCCGAAGAAACAGAAGCACAACCTGAAGCATAAGGAGATACAGGAGAAGCAGAAGTAGCAGAATCTGGAGAAGCAGAAGGAGAAGCAGAAGCAGAAAGAGAGGCAAAAGCAGAAGGAGAAGCATAAGGAGAAGCAGAAGAAACAGAAGAAGCAGAGGCAGTAGCAGAAGATGTAGAAGCAGAAGGAGAAGCAGAAGGAAAAGCAGAAGAACGAGAAGGAGAAGGAGAAACAGAAGGAGAAGCAGAAAGAGAAGCAGAAGAAGGAACAGGAGAAGGAAAAGCAGCAGGAGAAGCAGAAAGAGAAGCAGAAAAAAAAGCAGAAGGAGAAGCAGGAGATGCAGAAACAGGAGAAGAACAAGCAGAAGAAACAGGAGAAAGACAAGAAACAGAAGCAGAAGGAGAAGCAGAAAGAGAAGGAGGGGAAGCAGAAGAAGCAGAAGCAGGAGAAGCAGAAGCATACGAATCCGAAGAAGCAGAAGCAGAACCTGAAGCAGAAGGAGAAGCAGGAGAAGCAGAAGAAGCAGAATCTTAAAAGCAGAATGAGAAGCAGAATGAGAAGCAGAAGCAGAAAGAGAATCAAAAGCAGAAGGAGAAGCAGAAGAAACAGAAGAAGTAGAAGCAGTAGCAGTTGTAGCAGAAGCAGAAGGAAAAGCAGAAGAACAAGAAGGAGAAGGAGAAACAGAAGGAGAAGCAGAAGGAGAAGCAGAAAGAGAAGCAGGTAAAGCAGAAGAAGAAGAAGCAGAAGGAGAATCAGAAGGAGAAGCAGAAGAAGGAGAAGGAGAAGGAGAAGCAGAAGCAGAAGAAGATGCAGAAGGAGAAGCAGAAGAAGCAGGAGCAGAAGGAGAAGCAGGAAAAGCAGAAGAAGCAGAAGCAAAAGGAGAAGCAAAAGAAGGAGAAGGAGAAGCAGAGGCAGAAGAAGAAGCATAAGGACAAGCACAAGCAGAAGGAGATGCAGAAAGAGAAGCAGGAGAAGCAGAAGAAGCAGAAGCTGAAGGAGAAGCAGAAGTAGGAGAAGGAGAAGGAGGAGAAGCAGAAGCAGAAGGAGAAGCAGAAGCAGAAGCAGAACTGAAAGAGAAGCAGGAGAATTATTAGAAGCAGAAGAAGGAGAATCCGAAAGAGATGAAGCAGAAGAAGCAGAAACATTAGCAGAAGGAGAAGCAGAAGCAGACGGATAAGCATCAGAAGAAGTAGAACCAGAAATTCAG
>NW_012303108.1:0-3100 GCF_000151885.1 Dipodomys ordii | reverse complement strand
TAGCAGGGAAACATCAGAGACACAGCGGGACACAGCAGGGGACAGCGGGGACACAGCGGGACACAGCGGGACAGAGCGGGGGACAGCGGGGACAAACATGGGGACAACGGGGACACAGCCTGACACAGCGGGGCCACAGCGAGACACAGCGGGGGACACAGCGGGACCCAGCAACTGACAGAGCGGGGGACAGAGGTAGGACACAGCGGAGCACCGCGGGGGACACAGCGGGAGACAAAGAGGGAACAAAGAGGGGACATAGCGGGACACAGCGAGGACACAGCGGGTCAAAGCAGGTCACAGCGGGGACACTGCGGGAACATAGCGGGACACAGCGGGGTACACAGCGGGACACAGCTTGGGACACAGCGGGGACACAGCGGGACACAGCAGGGACACTGCAGGGACACAGCGGGACACAGCGGGGGACACAGAGGGACACAGCTTGGGACACAGCGGGGACACAGCGGGACACAGCAGGGACACTGCAGGGACACAGCGGGACACAGCGAGGACACAGCGGGACACAGCGGGGGACAGAGCGGAACACAGCTGGGGACACAGAGGGACACAGTGGGGGATACAGAAAGGACACAGCGGGACACAGCAGGGGACACAGCGGGACACAGCGAGACACAGCAGGACACAGCGGGGACACAGCAGTAGACACAGCGGGACACAGCATGGGACACAGCAAGGACACAGCGGGGAACACAGGGAGGACCCAGCGGGACTCAGAGGGACACAGGGTCGATACAGCGGGGACACAGCGGCACACAGCGGGGTACACAACTGGGGACAAAATGGGACACAGCGGGGGACACAGCGAGGACACAGCGGGACACAGCGGGGACACTGCTGGAACAAAGCGGGACACAACGGGGTACACAGCGGGACACAGCAGGATACAGCTTGGGACATAGCGGGGACACAGTGGGACACAGCGGTGGACACAGCGAGGACACAGCGTGACACAGCGTGGGACAAAGTGGGAGAGAGCAGGGGGACACAGCGCGGACACAGCAGGACACAGCAGCAACACAGTGGGGACTCAGCGAGGGACACAGCGGGGGACAAAGCGGGACACCATGGGACACAGTGTGACATAGCGGGACACAGCGGGGACACTGCGGGGACAGAGCGGGAAAAAGCGGGGGACACAGTGGGACACTGCGGGAACACAGCGGGGACACAGCGGGACAAAGCAGGGACACAGCGGTGACACAGCTGGACACAGCGGGGGACACACTGGGACATAGCGGGGGACCCGCGAGGACACAGCGGGATAGAGCGGGGGACACAGCGCGGACACAGCGGGGGACACGGCGGGGGACACCGCGGGACACAGTGGGGAAAACAGCAAGGACACAGCGGGACCCAGCGGGACACAGCGTAGATACAGCCGGGACACAGCGTTACACAGCATGATACACAGCTGTGGACACAACGGGACACAGTGGGGGCACAGCGGGACACAGCGGGACACAGTGGGACACAGCTGGGACAAAGCGTGAGACACAGCGGGGGACAGAGCGGGAGACAGCGGGGGACACAGCGAGGACACAGCAGGACACAGCGGTGACAGCGCGTGACACAGTGGGACACAGCAGGGGACACAGCGGGGGACACAGCGGGGCACAGCGGGACACAGCAGGGGACAAAGGAGGGCCACAGCGGGACACAGCGGGGGACACAGCGAGGACACATTGGTACACAGCGGGGACACAGCGGGACTCAGCGGGGGACATAGCAGTACACTGCGGGACACAGCGGGACACAGCAGGGGACACAGAGGGGTACACAGCGGGACACAGGGGGGAACACAGAGAGGACACAGTGGGACACAGCGGGGGACACAGCGAGGACATAAAGGGACAGAGCGTGACACAGCGGGGGACAAAGCGGGAGACAGCGGGGGACACAGAGGGGACTCAGCGGGGGACACAGCGGGGGACAAAGCGGGACACCATTGGACACAGTGTGACACAGCGGGACACAGCGGGGACACCGCGGGGACACAGCGGGACAAAGCAGGGGACACAGCCGGACACAGCGGGAAACCGCGGGGGACACAGTGGGGGACAGCGGAGACAGAGAGGGGACACAGCGGGACACAGCAGTAACACAGCTGGACACAGCGGAATACACAGCGGGACACAGTGGGGGACAGCGGAGACAGAGAGGGGACACAGCGGGACACAGCAGTAACAGAGCTGGACACAGCGGAATACACAGCGGGACACAGTGGGCACACAGCGGGGACACAGCGGGACACAATCAGCAGGGGACAAACAGGCGAACACAGCGGGACACAGCGGGACACAGCATGGGACACAGCGGGACACAGCGGGGGACACAGCTGGGGACACAGCGCGGGACACAGCGGGACACAGTGGGGGACACAGCGGGACACAGTGGGGCAAACAGTGGGGAACACAGCTGAACACAGCAGGGACACAGCTAGACACAGCAGGGTACTCAGCGGGACACAGCAGGGATACAGCAGGGACACCGTGGGGGACACAGCAGAGGACACAGCGGGACACAGCGGGACACAGCGGGGGACACATAGGGACACAGCAGGGGACACAGTGGGGAACACAGCGGGAAACATCGGGGGACACAGCGGGACACAGCGAGGACACAGCGGGGACACAGCGGGTGACACAACGGGACACAGAGGGACATAGCAAGAAACAGCGGGGGACACAGCGGGGAACAACGGGGACACACCGGGGGACAGCAGGGACAAGGCGGGACACAGCGGGGCACAGTGTGGACACAGCGGGACACAGCAGGACACAGCGGGACACAGCGGGACACAGTGAGGAAACAGCGGGACACAGGGGGGACACAGCGAGGACACAGCAGGACACAGCGGGGGAAACACCGGGGGACAGTAGGCAAACAACGGGACACAGCCTGACACAGCGGGACACAGGGGGGACAGAGCGGGCCACTGCGGGGGACATAGCAAGACACAGGGTGACGCAGCGGGGGACACAGCAGGGGACAAAGAGGCGGTCACAGCGGGACAGAGCGGGACATATCGGGGACACAGCGGGGACACAGCGGGACACAGCGGAACACAGCGGGACAC
>NW_012303107.1:0-3100 GCF_000151885.1 Dipodomys ordii | reverse complement strand
TCAGGGGGACACAGCAGGACACAGCGGGACACAGTGGGATAAAGTGGGGCACAGCGGGGGACACAGTGGGACAGAGCAGGGGATACAGCAGCGAACACAGAGGGACACAGCAGGACACAGCGGGGGACAGAGGAGGGACACAGCGGGACACAGCGGGGGACACAGCGAGGACACATTGGGACACACCGGGGACACAGCGGGTCTCAGCGGGGGACACAGCAGTTCACAGCGGGACACAGCGAGACACAGCGGGGGACACAGTGAGACAGAGCAGGGGACACAGCAGAGGACACAGAGGGACACAGCGGGACACAGCGGGGGTCACAGGGGGGACACAGTGGGACACAGCGGGGGACACAGCGAGGACACATTGGGACACAGCGGGGACACAGCGGGATTCAGCGGGGGACACAGCAGTACACAGCGGGACACAGCGGGACACAGCGGGGGACACAGCGGTGACACAGCGGGGCACAGCGTGGGACACAGAGAGGACACAGCGGGACACAGCGGGACACAGAGGGGAACACAGCGTGACACAGAGGGGGACAGATCTAGGGACACAGAGGGACACAGCGGTGACACAGCTGGACACAGCGGGGTACACATCGGGACACAGCGGGTACATAGCGGGGGACACAGAGGGACACAGCGGGGGACACAGCCGGGGACACAGCGGGACACAACGGGGAACACAGCGAGGACACAGCGGGACCCAGCGGGACACAGCGTCAATACAATGGGGGCACAGCGTTACACAGCGGGGTACACAGCTGGGGACACAAAGGAACACAGTGGGGGACACAGCAGGACACACCGGGACACAGCGGGGACAAAGCGTGAGACACAGCGGGGGACAGAGCGAGAGACAGAGGCAGACACAGCGAAGACACAGCGGGACACAGCGGGGGACACAGCGGGACACAGCGGGACACAGAGGGTGACACAGCGGGACACAGCGGGACACAGCGGGGGACACAGGGAGACACAGCGGGACACAGCGGGACACAGCGTGGGACAAAGCAGGAGATAGCGGAGGACACAGTGAGGACACAGCGGGACACTGCCGGGACACAGAGGGGACTCAGCAGGGGACACAGTGGGGGACAAAGCAGGACACCACGGCACACAGTGAAACACAGCAAAACACAGCGGGGACACTGTGGGGACACAGCGGGACAAAGCAGGGGACACAGCAGGACACAGCGGGACACAGCGGGACAAAGTGGGGCACAGCGGGGGACACAGCGGGACACAGCGGGGGACACAGCGGGACACAGCGGGACATAGTGGGACACAGCTGGGAACACAGCGGTGACACAGTGGGACACAGAGTGGAACACAGCGAGGACACAGCGGGACACAGTAGGAGACACAGCGAGGACGCATTGGGACACAGCGGGGACACAGCGGGGGACACAGCGGGGAACACAACTGTACCCAGCAGGACACAGCGGGAAACAGCGTGGGACAAAGCGGGACACCACGGGACACAGCGGGGACACAGCTGGACACAGTAGGGTACACAGCGGGACACAGCGGACACACAGCAGGGACACAGCTGGACACAGCGGGACACAGAGGGGACAGAGCGTGACACAGCGGGACACAGAGGGACACAGCGGGGGACTCAGCGGGACACAGCGGGCGACACAGCGAGGACACAGCGGGACACTGAGGGAGACACAGCGAGAACACAGCCGGACACAGCCTAACACAGCGTGACACAGTGGGGACACAGGGGGGACACAGCGGGACACAGCGGGGGACACAGCGAGGAAACAGCAGAACACAACGGGGGACAAACCGGACGCCACGGAACACAGCGGGACACAGCGGGGGACACAGCGGGAAACAGCGGGGGATACAGCGGGACACAGCAGGACACAGCGGATGACACAGTGGGACACAGCGGCACATAGTGTGACACAGCTGGGGACACAGCGGTGACACAGTGGGAAACAGAGTGGGACACAGCGAGGACACAGCGGGACACAGCGGGGCACAGCGGGACACAGCGGGGGACACAGCGGGACACAGCAGGACACAGCGGGTGACACAGTGGGACACAGCGGCAGATAGTGTGACACAGCTGGGGACACAGCGGTGACACAGTGGGACAGAGTGTGGGACACAGCGAGGACACAGCGGGACACAGCGGGACACAGCGGGGGACACAGCGAGGACACATTGGGACACAGCGGGGAACACAGCGGGGAACACAACTGTACACAGCGGGACACAGCGGGACACAGCGGGGCACAGCAGGGACCCAGCGGGGGACAGAGCGGGACACAGCGGGACACAGCGGGCGACACAGCGGGACACAGCGGGGGACACAGAGGGGTACACAGCGGGACACAGTGGGGGACAAAGCAAGACACAGCCGGGGACACAGCGAGGACACTGCGGGACACTGCGGGAGACACAGCAAGGACACAGCGGGACACTGCGGAACACAGCAGGGACACAGCATGGGACACGGGGGGACAAAGTGGGACACAGCGGGGGACACAGCGACGACAAAGCGGGACACAGCCGGGACACAGCGGGACTCAGCAGGGTCACAGCGTGACACAGGGGGACACAGCGAGACACAGCGGGACACAGCGGGGGCCACAGGGGGTACAAAGCGGGAAACAGCGGGGGACACAGCGAGGACACAGCGGGACACAGCGGGGACACAGCGGGACTCAGCGGGGGACACAGCGGGACACAGCGGGCCACAGCGGGGGACACATGGGACAGAGCGGGGGATACAGCAGGGGACACAGAGGTACACAGCGGCACACAGTGGGGGACAGAGGGGGGACACAGCGGGACACAGCGGGACACAGCGGGGGACACAGCGAGGACACATTGGGACACAGCGGGGACACAGCGGAGAACACAGCGGGGAACACAACTGTACACAGCGGGACACAGCGGGGGACACAGAGGGGTACACAGCGGGACACAGTGGGGGACAAAGCAGGACACAGCCGGGGACACAGCGAGGACACTGCGGGACACTGCGGGAGACACAACAAGGACACAGCGGGACACTGCGGAACACAGTGGGACACAGCAGGGACACAGCAGGGGACACGGGGGACAAAGT
>NW_012303106.1:0-3100 GCF_000151885.1 Dipodomys ordii | reverse complement strand
ACACAGAGGGACACAGCGGGGAAACAGCGGGGGACACAGCGGGACACAGCGGGGGACACAGCGGGACACAGCTGGGAACACAGCGAGGACACAGCGGGACACAGAGGGACACAGCGTCGATACAGCGGGGACACAGCGGGACACAGTGGGGTACACAGCTGGGGACACAATGGGTCACAGCAGGGGACACATCGAGGACACAGCAGGACACAGCAGGGACACAGCCAGGACACCGCGGAAACAGAGCGGGACACAGCGGGGTACACAGCGAGACACAGCGGGACACAGCTTGGGACACAGCGGGGACATAGCGGGACACAGCGGGGGAAACAGCGAGGACACATTTGGACACAGCGGGGACACAGCAGGACTCAGCTGGGGACACAGCAGTACACAGCGGGACACAGCGGGACACAGCGGGGGACACAGAGGGGTACAGAGCGGGACACAGTGGGGAACACCGCGAGGACACAGCGGGACCCAGCGGGACACAGCGTCGATACAGCGGGGACACAGCGGGACAGAGCGGGGTACACAGCTGGGGACACAACGGGACACAGCGGGGGACACATCGAGGACACAGTGGGACACAGCGGGACACAGCGGGGACATTGCGGGAACATAGCGTGACACAGCGGGGTACACGGTGGGACACAGCGGGACACAGATTGGGACACCGAGGGGACACAGCGTTACACAGCGGGGGACACAGCGGGACACAGCGGGGAACACAGCAAGGACACGGCGGGACCCAGCAGGACACAGCGTCGATACAACGGGGACACAGCGGGACAGAGCGGGGTACACAGCTGGGGACACAACGGGACACAGCAGGGGACACATCGAGGACACAGTGTGACACAGCAGGACACAGAGGGAACACTGCGTCGACACAGCGGGACAAAGCGGGGGACACAGCGGGACACAGCGGGACACAGCGGGGGACACAGCGGGGGACAGTGGAGACAAAGAGAGGACACAGCGGGACACAGCGGTGACACAGCTGGACACAACGGAGTTCACAGCGGGACACAGCGGGACAAAGCGGGGGACACAGCGGGACACAGCTGGACACAGTGGGGGGCACAGCGGGGGACAGCGGAGACAGAGAGGGGACACAGCGTGACACAGCAGTGACACAGCCTGACACAACGGAGTACACAGCCGGACACAACGGGCACAAAGCGGGGACACAGCGGGACACAGCAGGGACAGAGCGGGACACAGCGGGACACAGTGGGACACAGCGGGGGCACAGCGGGACAAAGCGGGGGACACAACGGGACACAGCGGGACACAGCGGGGGACACAGCGGGGGACAGCGGAGACAGAGAAGGGACACAGCGAGACGCAGCGTTGACACAGCCTTACAAAACGGAGTACACAGCGAGGACACAGCAGGGACAGAGCGGGACACAGCTTGACACAGCGGGACACAGCAGGACACAGCGGGGGTCACAGAGTGGTACAGAGCAGTACACAGCGAGGACACAGCGGGACACAGCGGGACACAGCGTTGATAAGCGGGGACACAGCGGGACACAGCGGGGTACACAGCTGGGGACACAACGGCACACAGGGGGGGACACAGCGAGGAAACAGCGAAACACAAGGGGGGACACAGCAAGGACACAGCGGGACACAGCGGGACACAGCTTGGGACACAACGGTAACACAGCGGGACACAGTGGGGGACACAGCGAGGAAACAGCGGGACACAGCGGGACACAGCCAGGGACAAAGTGGGGGACATCGGGGGATACAGCAAGGACACAGCAGGACACCATGGGACACAGTGTGACACAGTGGGACACAGCGGGGGACCCATCGAGGACACAGTGGGATATATTGGGGGACACAGAGAGGACACAGCGGGGGACACAGCGGGACACAGCGTCGATACAGCGGGGACACAGCGTTACTCAGCGTGGTACACAGCTGTGGACACAACGGGACACAGTGGGGTCACAGCGGGACACAGCGGGACACAGTGGGACACAGCGGGGACAAAGCGTGAGACACAGCGGGGGACAGAGTGGGAGACAGTGGGGGACACAATGAGGACACAGCGGGACAGCGGTGACAAAGCAGGGGACACAGAGGGACACAGTGGGGGACACAGCAGGGGAGACAGCATGACACAGCGGGACACAGCGGCGGACAAAGGGGGGACACAGCGGGACACAGCGGGGGACACAGCGAGGACACATTGGGACACAGCGGGGACACAGCAGGACTCAGCGTGGGACAAAGCAGTTCACAGCGGGACAAAGCGGGACACAGCAGGGGACACAGAGGGGTACACAGCGGGACACAGTGGGGAACACAGCGAGGACACAGCGGGACCCAGCGGGACACAGCGTCGATACAGCGGTTATACAGCATTACACAGCGTGGTACACAGCTGTGGACACCACGGGACACAATGGGGACACAGTGGGACACAGCGGACACAGTGGGACAAAGCAAGCACAAATCGTGAGACACAGCGAGGGACAGAGCGGGAGACAGCGGGGGACACAGCGAGGACACAGCAGGGCACAGCGGGACACAGCAGGGACAGAGCGGGACAAAGCGGGGGACACAGCGGTGAAACAGCTGGACACAACGGAGTACATAGCGGGACACAGCGTGCACACAGGGGGACACAGCGGGACACAGCGGGACACAGCAGGGACAGAGCGGGACACAGCGGGACACAATGGGACACAGCGGGGGACACAGCGGGACCCAGCAGAGGACCCAGCAAGGACACAGCGGGACACAGCGGGGAACACAGTGAGGACACAGCGGGGGACACAGCGGGACACAGCGAGGAACAGCGTCGATACAGCGGGGACACAGCGTTACACAGCCTGGTACACAGCTGTGGACACAACGAGACACAGTGTGGGCACAGCGGGACACAGCGGGACACAGTGGGACACAGCGGGGACAAAGCGTGAGACACAGCGGGGGACAGAGTGGGAGACAACGGGGGACACAACGGGGACACAGCGGGGACTCAGCGGGGTCACAGCAGGATACAGCGGGAGACAGACTGACACAGCGGGACACAACAGAGGACACAGCGAGACACAGCGGAGGACAGAGCTACGAC